>NC_079165.1:109240715-109476225 GCF_947568905.1 Ostrea edulis
TCTGATTGTAATCAGATTGAACTTCCTCCGACCACACATGTTAAAACACCCCCACCCCCACCCCCAATGTCTAGTGATGTAGAGCAGAAGAATTAAATTCTCTTGGTTTATTCCTTGAGTGTAGCACTGAAAAGATATTGGAGACTGACTAAATTTTCCACGGACAGTATGTGAGTCTATTAACTCCTAACATTAATAAGGTGACAAGCTTAAATTAGTTAAATATCATACAGAGACGAAAGCTAGAGAGTCCCAGATTAGAATAATAAAATACGGAGTGAGTTGTCAAGAGTCAATTATGTGCAGATATTTAATCTATCAAATGATGTTGCTGATTATTCAGGGGTGGGTGGGGGACATGTCCCCCAATTTACCTCCCCTGAGCTGAAAGCTCAAGTGGGCTATTCTGATCGCCTTTTGTATGTCGTCCATTTGTCCGTCTTTTCATATTTCAGGGTGTCAAGCCACTTTTGGTCTAAAGCATGTAGGATTATAGGATTTTTTTTGGCAATTTATAGGGCAAATATAGGGATTTTTACATCAGATTTAAAGGAATAAATAGGATTTTTATAAAAGAATTTGTATAAAAGTTTATTGTATCTGCGTAAAAATCTATGAAGCATAGTATCTTACTGAAGAAGAAATAATATTAAACATAAACAAAGACAAAATCCTTTCAGATGTGGACAGTTTTCTATCCAATAAACAGTTCTTTTACAGTCATCATAGTGTCGTAATAGTCGAGGAAATACCTGACAAATCCCTCCAGATATGTCCTTTAGACAGGCTGTGTCCGTAGAAACGTCTGGCAAGATGGCGGGTCAGGATATCAATATATCGTTAGATAGATCGTACGCAGATGAGTCGGGCTATGGTACCACACTTCTCCCCTCCTTGTAGAGCCGATGATGTTCATTGGCGAATTAATACTATATTAACTTTACAGCTATGTAAAATCCACCACCCACCCACCCCCCCCCCCCTCCAAACAGTTCAACAATAGGACATGGAGTATAGTAATAATTGAATTGTCCTCAAGATATGCGAAGACCAATATGTAACAGCAAACATCAGATAACAGAAATCATGCACTTTTCCTAAGTACATATATATGAAAAATGTATGTACAATCCAAAATGAGGTCCACAAAGAAACAAAAATTATAACAATAAGAAGACTGGCACTATATATAGTTAGTGGACTCGATGACTATATATCTCCATGGCATTAGTGTTGGCTATCTTCAACAGAAGGGATGCCGGCATATTCCTTATAAAGGATACTTGCTTGGCCAAGGAGAGAATATTCCAAGGATGATTGAGGCGGCATCCAGGAGCAGGAGGAAGATAGGGGGCATCTGTCTCAAGCAAAAGCTGCTCCGGCGGTATTAACGCTACCATCCTCGGGTCCTGCACGGATTTCATTGTGACCCCAAACTTGACATGGGTCAATTCCCTCTGCCACTGCCGCAGCTCCTCTAACTCGCCAATGAAGCAGTGTCTATGAAAGACATGATCCGACATATCCACCATGTGTATGGTAGCGAGTGTGTGCACTGCTGCTTCACCCGTGCCATTGTCTCGACAGTGTAGTATGACGGGCTTGCCCAAGTCACGAGCCATCAGAAGCATTTCTGCAAGGAAGTCCAACTGTTTCCTGAGGCGCTCACGCTGGCAGTCCTGAGGGTTATGGCATGGATTACAGCTGCACTGCGATGTTAGATCTATGCCAATTTCACCAATAGCGCAGCACTGTGGCAAGCTAGCCAATTCAGAGAGCCTTGTCAGGATGTCAGGGTGGGCATCACATACAGAGTGAGGGTGGATGCCAAAGGAAACCTTCAGGTTAGTGGTCGACGCTATTTGTTGTTCCCAAGCATCCCATTCTCTAGGAAATACATAGTTGGCAATTGCCAAGTTCACATAACCTCTGCCCTGAAGGGCATCTTGCAGATGAGGCCAGTTGAGATAGCTGGAACGTTGGAGAACTTTGTCCAGATGGAAGTGACTGTCCACTAGTGATACCGGCTCTTCAAAAATGATTGGCTTATCTACAGTCATCCCTGTGGTTAGGAGCCTACATTGATGGTTCTTGAACATTTTCTGACGCTCCGGGGTCTGACCCTTGAGAATAGTGGATATGACCTGTCAATGGAGTACACACACTATGTGCTTTAGAGGGGAAATTATGTACGAGCATGGTTGGCTGTCACTGTAATGAGCGCTGTAGAATGCCATCAGTTGATGTTCAGAAACAGTAAATTCCCCACCTGGGATGTTAATTTGAGTTGCCAATAGTTGTAAGAGATCATTTAGATCCTCTGCCCGAAACCATTCTCTGAGTAAATGTAATGACCCATTGAACAGCTGGCACCACTCATGTAGGTTATCATCGTCGAAGGACCTCTGCTGTCCCTCATGGGCCATAGTGTGCTTCACTGTCAGGCTAAGGGCTGACCCTTCCAATTGTCTGCACTCCCAGCAGGAGAGATTACCTATCCAAAACCATGGCAGGTGGCTGCGTAAGACATGCCGTTTCACATGTCCAGACAGGCCTTTGCCACAGACTGGGCAATGGTAGCTCTGGTTATGGGTTGGAGACGTGCCAGAGCATGAAGCCCTAGACACGGACATCCGAGTGCCGGCATCGGATACCACTGCAGAGGCTGTCTCTGGTAGGAAGTGTTCTCCTGCAATTGACTGCTCCTGTAACCTTGCTCCTGGTCCAGGAGACCATGATGAGTGATCCGAACCGGTCTCGTCTAATACGATCCAGTCGTCTCCGTTTGATGACTGACTGGTGGAGGACAGGTCGTAGTTTGGAACAAAATGGCTCTCGTCCAAACCATCCAAGTTTCTTAAATAAGCCATCTGAAATGAATGTGATGCCTAGTATATATATTCTAAAAGAATGTAACACAAAGAATGAAAAAAAAGTGTAGGGAAATCAGTTCCCTAAGGTATAAATAAAGAAAATACACAAACATAATGGCCGATTATTACTATATACATTATAATGTTACGCACATTATTCTAGAGTAAAATCTCTAAATCTGGCTGGAGGGACCAACGGCCTTCCTCTTCGTGTTTGATGTCCATCTCTCTGAAGACTGTTACCAACGTCGACCTTGGTCGTGGCATACTCGTCTTCACCAGGATCTTTGTCATTGTAGTCTTGTGAGACATTCAAGCTTTGTCCAGGGGTTGCAACATCATCTAAGTCTGGTTCTTGACTTGCCGTTTCACTTAGATTTTGCATCTCTGTGTAGAAATATTGGTGCCGCAGTCGGCGGAGCCACATAGGAATATCTCGGTCTTGGCACAACTTAAGACGGTCATGGTGGATGACTTTTTCCTTCTTCCGGTCTCTGACCGTATACAAAGGAGGTCTACATGCCACAACAAGGAATGGTCCAGTCCAAGGTGATGTTAATTTAGGTGACTGGCCAATTTTTGTGCTTGAGTCAAGTTTGTAAACTATATCACCCTCATTGTAGTGGTACTCTGCTATTTTCAAGTCATAGTCTCGCTTCTGACGCATTTGGGCTTGCATCAAATTCTGGCGAGTAAATTGGTGGGCACCCGCCAGGCGTTGGGAAAGTTTGGCACTCCATTCACTCGGGTTTTGCGGTGTGAGGATTTCTGGTATGTTTCCCGTTATTAGGTGTACCGGTTGAATGACTTCGCGACCTAGCATTAATCTATTAGGAGTGAACCCCGTTTGTCGGTGGACGGTTGAGTGCAGAGCCATGGCTAGTAGAGGCAAATCTCTGTCCCACTTTCTGTTATTTTTCTCAATAAAACACCTTATCATTTGCAAGACAGTTGTGTTATACCTCTCTACTTGTCCATTGGATGACGGATGATTGGGTGTAGTTCGGGTTTTAGCAATCTGAAGAGCTTCACATAGAGATTTGAATAGATTACTATCAAAGTTCTTGCCTTGGTCTGTATGAACCTGAAGTGGGCATCCAAATGTAACTATGAAGTGCACCAAGAACTTTTGAGCTATCGACAAGGCGCATTGATCAGGGAGAGCAGCAATTTCTATCCACTTCGTGAACTGGTCAATCATCATAGCTGTTACCATCTTCACTAGTGTTGAATGGACCCAGGATGTCCAGATGCACACGCTCCATTGGGAAACCGGAATGGTAAGTACCCAAGGAGGCTCGAGGCCTCACATGCGGTTTCTTATTTTGATTGCAAGTACTGCATGACTGAACATATTCTATACAGTCACGAGACATGTTGTACCACATGTAATTTTGTTTGAGTCTCTCAAGGGTCTTTTGCTGCCCCAAATGTCCAGATGTTTTGAAATCGTGACACCCCTCCAAGACAGTTGCTTGAAGCTGTTTAGGTACCAACAAACACATACCTCTATTTACCTTGTTATCCCATTTGTAATGGAGCACGCTGTCAATCAGCCTTAAACATTTTCTTATCATCCACAGCGCTCGTGTTGCTGGACTCTGAAGTGTAAGTTCTGCATGAAAAGGTTCATGGTTATTGTCTAACCAGTCAATAATTGGATTCAGGTCGGCATCCTCTTTCTGCATTTGTCTGACATCTGTTGGAGTGAAACTTGCTGCCCAATTGCATGTGTGAGACTCCACATCCCTGGACTCTGGGCAGTGATCCTCCAGTGTTCGGATAGCTAGAACAGGGCCTGCGGGAAGGGATGGTTTAGTCGATAAGGGAACATCGTCAACATCTTCTGTAAATCGCCCCCACTGTGCATGAGCTCTGCAACAGTAATGGCAACCCCCGCAGGGTAAACTTGAAGGCTCTGAGCCAGCCTGATAACAATCACATTCAGATATATCGTCTCGTAAACGACTCATTCCATCAGCATTTGTATGCTTTTTTCCCGGTCTGTGAATTATCTCCATGTTGTACTGTACTAGTTCCTCCAGCCAACGGGTCAGCTGCCCCTCTATATGCTTGAAGCGCATCAACCATACCAAGCTATTGTGGTCAGTGCGTAACAGGAAACGACGCCCAAGGAGGTAATGCCTGAAGTGTCTGCAGAATTTAACAACGGATAAGAGCTCTTTCCTAGTTGTGCAATACTTGCGTTGAGGTTTGAGCAAGACATGACTTGCATAACAGATAACCTTCTCCTGGCCATCCTGGACTTGAGATAGTACAGCTCCGATTGTCTTATCAGAGGCGTCAGTATCCAATATAAAAAGACCTTCAGGGCGTGGATATAACAAACAAGGTGCTGAAAGTAAGGCCTTCGCGCTGTCAAATGCAATTTGGTGCCTATCCTTTCAAGCTATATCCCCCTTTTGCTGTGCCAAATCATAAAGGTCTGCACATATTGTAGCGTAGTCCTTAATTAATATGGTCTCTATGATAATTCAAAAAGCCCAAAAAAGATAGCAGCTCAGTTTGCGTGGTGGGTACGGGCCATTTCGCTACTGCCTCTGTCTTAGAAGGCGACACAGAAATGCCTGAACTGCTCACTACTTTGCCCAGGAATTTCAACTTTTTTCTGGAAAAACGTGCACTTTTTTGGTTTTAACTTCAAGTTGTGTAACCTAAATCTATCAAAGGCATCCCGCAAATTCTCCAAGCTATTTTCGAAACTATGCCCAAGAACTACAACATCATCTAGATAGACAAGGACCTGGCTCCAAGTGAGACCTCTGAGCACAAGCTGCATTGCCCTTTGGAAAGTAGCTGGGGCATTGCAGAGACCCATTCCCATACGAGTGTGCTCAAACAGCCCATAGCGTGTTATAAAGGCAGTTTTATGACGATCTTTTTTGTCTATCATTATCTGATAATAGCCGGAGGCCATATCAAGTGTGGCAAAATATTTTGTTCCTTGAAGGGTATCCAAACAATCCTCGATTATTGGTAAGGGGTAACAGTCTTTCAGCGTCTTTTCATTCAAGGCTCGATAGTCTATGCACCATCGCATCGACCCATCTTTCTTTCTCACAAGGACGGGTGCTGATGCCCAATCAGAACTTGATGGCTGTATGACTTCAGCTTGTAGCATTTTGTCAAATTGTTCTTTTTCCTGATCTTGAAACCCGAGGGGGGTTCTGCGCATTTTGTGTTTGACTGGCCGATGATCCTGAGTGTTTATCTTGTGTGTTACCGCTGTTAAGCATCCAAGGTCAAGATCATGCTTTGAAAATATGTCCTGGTATTCCACTAGCAATTGTCTAACATGCCACTTTTCTGTGTCATTGAGATCAGCGACTGATCTATTGTATATGTCAGTAAGATGTGCTGGAAGTGTGTAGTCCTCACTGACACCAGTCTGGTTAGTTCGGATACAAAAAGCGCCACTGTCTTTTAGACAGATCTCCGTGTAAACTTCAGCCTCTCCAACTACAGTTCCTTCTTTGATCTTGACGTTTGTATTGGTATCATTTATAAAGTTCATGGTTGTGGTACATCCCATTCCTAAGGTATGTGAACCTAGAACACCAAATTTCAGACAAACTGGGGAAACAACATAATCACCAATAAATGGGTTGTGAAGCTGGACTGGTACTCGGGCTATAGAATTAGGCGGTATACACACTGTTCTCTGTACCCGCACCTGAGAGCTATGAAGCCCTTCATGTTAGATATCAACTTGGTTGGAAATGTTTTGCCTTCTAGAGATAATGTTCCCTCTTTTATGTTGATAATCCCATGATTGGCCTCCAGAAAGTCCAGTCCAATTATCATGTCATCTTCCATTGGCACAGCACAGCAGTCCCAGGATACATGTAGAGTGTCAATTTCAAAAGTGGTATTTTTTAGTAGCCTGCCATGCACAATTTGGGATCCTAATCCTTTTAATTTCATGAGCTCAGCAGTGACTAGACGATTCTGTGGAATTATGCGTTCATTGATAAGGGTAATCATAGCCGCTGTATCAATGATGGCATTTAATGGTTTCCCCTCCATGATGACATCAAGCTTAATACTTTTTCCTAAAGTTCTTCTTATAGTTATTAACTGATCATTTAGGCCGCTATCATCAAGGGTCAAATGAGGGCCTATAGACTTGACCCCTTCCCGTTTAAATCATTGGATTTGGGATTTTTGTTTTCGACTACAGTCTCGTTATACTGGCCACTCCTGATTGGGGAATTGTAGCGCTGCCCTCTGGTTGGTGATCTAACTGGACTTCGTGTTCTCTCAAGAAACCGCCCTCGCACAACCGGAGAACTGGGTGGGGTCTGCTGCCTACCAATTGACTGCTGAACAGTTGTGGTAAACTTCTCAACCATGCTAGCAAGATGACCTATTCGCTCATCCAAGGAGGATCTGCTGTTATCTTTCTGTTTAGAGAGCTTTGGTTCAGCCCTGCAAGGAGAAGAATCACTTGGTGGAGACCCCTCCTTGCTTGGGACTAAAACTTGGCGTTGAGCAAATGTAGTGGCTCTGGTACTTCCTCTTGACCCATACAGGGCACGGTGGTTTGCGATAGAAGTTCTTACGTATTTTACGGCTTCCTGTAGTGTTGTTGGCTCTCTATCCATAGCTTTCATAGCAGCTTCGTTATCTCGACAGCCTCGTAAGAAGGTTTCCGTTGCTATCTCCTCAATCATGTTCCCTTCACAGCTCTCATAGCCATCTAGTGCTAAGAAGTAAACACGCTGGGCAAATTATTCCACGTTCTCATTTTCATACTGCTTAGTGAAGGGCAGCTGACGACGAGCAAGGATAGGTACCTCTTTCCTGCTGAATCTCTGCTTTAACTGCCGTTTCAGGTCCTTGTAATCACCATTCTGGTTTACTTTCCTGGCGTACTCTAGGGCTACGTCACTCACACAATCCAAGAGGCGGAAAGCTTTCTTATGTACTGACCATCCTCGATGCGCAGCAATCCGCTCAAAATGATAAATAAAAGATTCCCAATTTGGATTCTCAGTACCCTTGAATACTGGCATTTTTTGAACCTGAGGACTTTTACTTCTGGACCTGCTGCGTGAGATTTGAGTCCACTTTGACATGGTATTATCATTTGAAGAACTGGAAGAGGAGGATCTCTGTCGTCTGTTCATTTTTGTTTTCCTACCCCTGACTTTCCCCTTGGGAGTGACAGACCCCACCACACTGGATTCACTTTGGGGTTCCTGAGACTCTGGCTTTGACATTCGTTTTGTGGCAATCGGCTTTCCACTGTTTATAACCTTAGTTGCAAGAGGCCTGCCATCCTGTCCAAAACTAGGGTTTAAAGGTATTGGTGACAAATCCTGGAAAGCAACGGCTCCTAACTTCCCAGTAAGGGGTGTACTTGTTTTAGGCTTCGCTCCTTTGAATGGATCCGTTATATAACCTGATGAAGGAATAACAGAGGTCAGTTTATCTATAATAACTTTCTGTTCCTTTCCTTTATCCGACTGCTTGGCTGGTGTTTGAACTGTGCCCGTAGTAAGGATCACTGTCTTATCCAAGCTATCATCCATGTCCTGAAGTCCAGACGTCGGTACACTAGGTGTTTTGTACACTGGGAATATTGACTCATCAATTTCAGATTTCAGGACAACTTCCGATCTTAACGTTTGAACCTCATCTCGTAGCTGCTGGAGACTTTTATTCATTTCTAGCAGGGTGAGATGAAGCTGATTGGTCTCATTAGGTATGAGTGCAGGAGCGTTTGCTGAAGCTTCTCCTTGGGGCTTCTCAATGGTGACAACACCTGTTTCATTCCATGCTGTCCATTGTGCGAGTGTAGTTTGTGTCACTTCTGCCACATCGTTGAAAGTAAAGTTTTCCTTGGCTTCCCTAAGCTCAAGAATTCGTTTAGCTTTAGCATTACCAATTCCTTCCAACGACTTTAAATCATTCTCAGAGGCTTTGTACAAGTTGATTGGGTTATTCGAAGCCATAATTTTTACAACTTACTTAACTATCCAATATAACTCAGAAAGAGGATAACATATTGATAGCTAAGAGTATGAGCAGAGCCAGTGACCCCAATACCTAATGCAAGTGCAAGCGTATGGTTGGGAGTTATAGCTAAGTAATAAATTGGAGTGAAAATTATCCCAGGTAACAATTGAAATAAATCTTAACCTAATTTCATAAATCCAAACCAAATCACTATCAGAATTCTGAACAAAATTTCTAATGGCACGAAATGCGCGCCGTAAATTTGGTAATAAAACAGCGGGAAAATATGATCACATGATCTTACTTTTCGGGTGTAGTATATAGTTGTATTATAGAAATTAATCTGCTTGAAGCACTAAAATAACGTACTAAGTATAGATAATGCAAAATGATTACAATGTCTATTGATAAAATTTAAAAATATTTGGTCGTTTTGAACTCCCTAATGAACCATCAACAATTGCCAACACGTGGTTCGTGAAAGGCACGATAACTTCAAAGGAAATTACAGATTCTATTTAATCTGAGTAACTGCGAAAAGCGAATCGTCGTAGATTCCACAGCTACCGGCGACGCCAATGTCGTAATAGTCGAGGAAATACCTGACAAATCCCTCCAGATATGTCCTTTAGACAGACTGTGTCCGTAGAAACGTCTGGGAAGATGGCGGGTCAGGATATCAATATATCGTTAGATAGATCGTACGCAGATGAGTCGGGCTGTGGTACCACAATAGCTATTCTCATCTTAACTATCTAACTGAATATCAATTTAGCATCGGCTCTGGATTTTTTTTTTCATTTTTAAAAATAGGGCTGTCATTTCTTTGGATATATAGGGCTTTATAGGGATTTTAATGACTTGTAGGGAATGTATAGGAACCTTCCAAGTTTATAGGAAGAAATAGGGACTTGACACCCTGATATTTTTATCTTCTCCAGAACCATTGGACCAATTTCAATCAAATTTGGCACAAAGCATCTTTGAGTGAAGGGGATTAAAGTTTGTTCAAATCAGAGGCCATGTCCCCTTCAAAGAGGAGATGATCGCAAAAATAGGGTGGGGTCATTCAAAAATCTTCTCACGAACCACTGGGCCAGAAAAGTTGAAATTTACATGAACATATCATTACATAGTGCAGATTCAAATTTGTTCAAATCATGAACTCCGGGGATCAAATTTTTGCATACAAATATATAGAGAACATCTTTAAAAAATGTTCTTCTCAAGAAGAACTGGGCTAGGAAAGTACCAATTTACATGAAAGCTTCCTGACATAGTGCAGATTCAAGTTTGATAAAATCATGGCCCCCGGGGGTAAGATGGGGCCACAATTGGTGATCAAAGTATGTATTAAAAAAATATTTTAAAATCTTCTCAAGAACCATTGGGCCAAAGAAGTTTTTTATTTTAAGTTTCAAAATTTTTATTTATGAAATAAAACAAAACATATACAAATATACAAAACAAATGATATACATGTATAAGATACAATATATATATAAGATATAGTTATTATTTTACCATGAAATCAAAATAGATACAGTATATGTCAAAAAACTAGTTATTAATTTACAGACAAATTATTTATTTCATCAGCAAAATTTCGTATGAAACACATATTTGGCACAGTATGTGTATAATCAAGATACAAGAATTCAAAAACGCCACCCTGCCACAATGAGTCCACACATATCACAACAGTTCATATCCGACTCATTGGGCAGCTCTATTAGAGGACAGGAACCTCTGAATAGTGGCTTTAGATATGACACAAGTATATATAATACACAGATATACACACGTATACATACAGATGCATGTATACATATTGTAACAGTAGGAACAATGTTTAAGTTTTGTATGATATAAATTTCTACAACTACAAAGAATTTCATAGTATAACTATAGATTGGATGCAAAATTTTGAAAAAATTTCTGTTCTTTGGTTTTATGTAAAAAGCTGAGAACTTGACAGTGCGATCTCAAGTATTCCTTGATGGAACGAATTACAAAATCACTTGTTTCATCAACCTGTACAACTCTACAATACATCTTACATTTGTAAATTCTAAATGCAATAAAAGAAAGAAAATACTTACATATCCTTATCAATTCAGTATTATCTAAATAAAACCCAACAACAATATGTTTGCAAGTAATTGTGAAATTAATACAGGTACTTGCGATCTTCCATATATGTTGTACAAGTGCAGTGGCCACGAGGTCAAATTCTAAGATGACCCCAATCTAAGGTAGAACAAAGTATAACCTATTTGATTTGATGCAGAATGTTGTCTAGATTTCGGAAATGATGGTTGTAGTCTGATAAAATATGTTTTACTTAGCTTAAATTTGGATTTTCTGTCACAAAGTCGCAATTGTTTGGGGGGGATAGAAAGTACAATTTGTTCATTCATGGCCGACTGTATGCAAGGAATCAAACAAAATCGGTTCTAAACCATGCAGCCTGATCCAGCAGATTGTATCATGCCTTGTATATGCCAATACTGTGCAAGTTATTTTTTTTAAAATGAAAGAAATATGGACTGAAATTGTCAAAAACGTCTTTATTTTTCATTCCGCGTACTCTCATTTCTTGCATCTGACAGACCCATTCACGAACGAAGTTGCATATACTACACATCAAAAGTTTTCTCATTTACTCCTCTGTCGAATGGTATAGAGTATGCGTGTGTAGCATAATCTATTAGGCTGTAAAACAGCAGTGTTATCCCTCTCCCCAAATTTGAGAAACCATGATTTCCATAATCTAGACAAAATTCTGCATTAAATCGTATAGGTTGTACCCTAGGTTGGGGTTACTCCCATTTTTAAGCCTCTTTTGAGGGTCTTTTGAGAAATGACCACAGCACAATAAGGTGTTCTGTGTTTTCGATTTCATTACTACAAAGTTTACATTTATTTGTCACAGTGTTGTTCCATTTGCTAATAAGGAGATTATTACTCAATAAGTTGGGCATTATTTTTAATTAAACTCTGCTAAGGATTTGCCTTCAATGTATCTAACTTTAAATAAAAATATTGATTCTCATTCCTTTTTATCTGTTATTTGGAACTATCTACCTAACTTTGTAAGTGAGGAATTTTGGAATTTATGTTTCATCAAAGTAGAGTAGAAAAGTTTAGTTTTATGTTGTAAACATAGATTTTTATCAATATTTTTGGTTTTAATTTAAGGAATTTTAGAAAAATCATATCCGTGTTAATTTTTCTTTTAAATATGTCGTATCATCTTACACTTGCATAGCCAGTTCGTTTCCTTAGTAAGACAATCATAAATTTGTTTACCTGATTTTGATAACCCATCCTCATTGAAAATATCTTTAACATATAAAATTCCACTTTTTATCCAATCATCAAAACAGATCGATTTACCTTTATAAATTCTACAAAAACAAAGACTATCTGTGAACACTTTTAAGAATTATACTTGACCCATTGGGTGGATACTAGACATGAACACTTAAATTCTAAGCTTAAAACATACACTAAGTTCAAATGTTTGTTTTTTTCAAAGAGAGAATTATTTGTCAATTATTAAAAATTATGGTTACAAAAGAAGCTTTAGCAGATTCAGAATTTCATGTCATGAATTGATCATTGAAATTGGTAGCTATAGAAATATACCTGCACATCTTAAAATATGTTCACAATGTAATTCTGATGTTGTGGGTGATGAAATGTATTTTCTGTTGTGTTGTGACAAGTTTAATTTTGAAAGACTAGAAATGTTAAAGACAATAAATGAAGAGTGTTCTAATTTCAGTTGTTTACAAGACTTTGACAAATTTATATGGTTAATGAATAATAAAAATCCAAGAACCCTTGTGTCTGTTTCCAAATTCATAAACTTGTATAGTGCTTAGTTAATGTATGAGAGTCTACATATTATGTACAGGTACATGTATTGCATGTACATTAAAGGACACATCTCGTGTTTTCAAAGTATACAGAATTATATGCATTTTGTCTTCCTTATGCTTATAGAAATTAATTGTAATAGTTCGTTCACTGAAGTATTGCGATAATTAGCCACAATATGGACTTAAATCTAAGCCCCGATTTCAAAAAGCCTAGTTAATTAGAGAGGTAGTCACGTGGTACAGTGACGTCATATGCGACCTTCGTCGATCAACTTGTTGTAATAGTAGTATTAGATATTTTTAAAAACTCGGGTTTTAGGGGCCTAATTTATTTACCATGGATAACATTTATTTCGATGTTGACAAATTTCCCGAGTCTTATATCTTTTAGCCACCAGTGCATACAAATAGCGACCCAAATGTAGCGAGGAAAGCGAGTATGAAATCTGCATAAATTTGCGAGTAAATAATGTTTACATGGGATCACTGTCTAAACACTATTTGGTAATGCCATTTCTGTAAACAACTGTAATTAGCGTTGTTGCTTTTCTAAAATAAACAGAGCAATTATTATTAAATTTATTTTTGGAGAAGTTAGAAAGGCCTAAATTATAATACGATTACGTACATGTAGCATTGACAACTAGGCCTACCGTCACGGGTGCATTTCGGGAAAAAAAATATAATAAAAATGATCAAAGTTATTGTGAAAATCACAATACTTTTAAATTATATTATTCAAGCTCAATTTTATTAATCATTATTTTTTGTTATCTACACATTGTTACTTAGGAAGTGTGAGCGCGGTGTGCTGTTGTTGTAAACACGTACACGTTCCTTTAAAAAAAAAAAAAGGAAAGCATTATAATTCAATTCAAAGTTGGGAAATATCATATTTTATTATTTATAATTGAAAGTTCTATTATCTTTTATCTTTAAATTTCTTTTTTAAAACTACCAGTTGGTAGACACTGCTAGCAAAGTTCTGCCTATATGGTGTTACAAGGTGAAGGTCAGTTGGTGCGAGTGTGTATTGAATTTGAGAGCAGAACGGAAAGCATATGCGGTAGGCCTATATGTAACAGTGCGAAGCTTCGATAGAACCATTTTCTCGCAGTTTATATACGTCTTTGTCCAAGAGCTTGTTTGAAAAAGTATAGGGACAAATTCTACTGGGTTTTTTTTTATGGCAAAGTCGTTGTGCCAACAAAAAATATTCACGTCTTGTCCCTCATACCTTCCTTCGAAAATTGAAAAAAAACACAGTCCAAATCATCTCTACTGACAGCAAGTACACCCTTAAACGGCACACAACACCCCAATGCAGTGTTATTTACAAGCCGTTAATGTGATAATTGTTTGTTTGTCAATTAAATCTAATCTGTTTATGAAATGGCTAACAAATGTTTTCAAATCTTCTCGCTCGAGGTCGCATATGACGTCACAGATAATGGCGCGTAAAATGTCGAAGAAAATATGCATATCGCAAGATTTGAATTTCATCGCAATCAAACTCGAAAACTACGCAAACTGTTTCTTTTAAAACACATGTAAAGTAGTTTTAGGCATGAAATGAATTAATTTTGCTGAAAAAATTAAAAAGTTTAAAAACACGAGATGTGTCCTTTAAGGTTTTTAATCTCCTTTTTACAAATGTATGAATATTCTTGCACTCCAACTTTTGGTACGAGGTGGAACAAATCTGTTTACCTTTTTTTATGATTTACATTTTTATGATTGAAAGGTGTATGCAAATGGATATGGATACAATACAATATATTTATTTATATAACAGTATGTTCCATATGCATCGCCCCTTGGTACCTTTAGTTGTTGTTCAAACATATTGTACTTAAATGCAATGTTTATAATGTATATCCCCCTAAGGGCCCATTATTTGGCAATAAACTATCTGTATCTTCACCTTTCATGATCTTAACATTTTCCTATAATTAGACCATTGGCTAGTAAAGGTAAAGTGGGGCACTCCCTAGGGATTTTTGCAAACAAGTATGTTTTGAAGGTACATAGCCTCTTGATTATAAATCAGATTGTTTGACATTTGTACGGGGGGGGGGGGGGTACGAGTTTTAGGGCAAAACACATGAAATTTGTTAAATTAATAGCTGTCATCTGGAAAAACTCTTCAGTTTCTATATAGATGTCATTGACATTGGCAAACAAGTATTTTGTGAACGTAGATATCCTTTTGATTATATATCAAGTTGTTTAACATAAATATAGGAGGATTTACGAGATATTGCAAAGAAGTATGATGTGAACATAGTAACTCTCTGATTATATTTCAAGTTGTTGAATTACTGGAATATTTTTAAGAGATATGCTTTATCTTACAGGAGTGAAAAATTCTCGAGCAGGACGTTAAACAATATACAATCAACCAACCAACTTTTTATTTTGTCATGTTCACTTTTATTCTTTGCAGGATTTTATTGGCTTTTTGTACTGTTTGTCACACTTTACCAGTTTGTACCCCCCCCCCCCCCTCCCCCCGTTCTTGAGTTTCTTTATTACAGAACAGACACTTATGGGCGGGAACAAGTGCCGATAATGAACAATGTCTCTTATCGTTCACTAGACTAGGTGCAACTTCCTCAATGCTCAAGTTTTACTTCTCATAACTGATATTGGTAAAATTATTGATAACACCAGCGACAGAGGCCATGTAAAGCACCATTTATAGCTTCTAGCTAGTAAACAATCTGAATTTACAATGTGTTATTCTTGGGACTCTGCATGACCTCTAATCTGTTGAACCGGTCGCATTAGCTCAGTGGTAGAGCGTTCACTTCGTAACCGGGAGGTCGTGAGCTCGAGCCCCGCCCTTGCCATGGTCATGTCAACCCTAAGACTTTCAAACAGGCAGTGATTACCATTTCGCCAATCGCTCGACATTTAGAAATGAGATCCACGGGTCTTTCGGATATGACCTTAAAAACGGAGGTCCCGTGTCGTGGTAGACTTTGACCCGATAAAGAACCCACGACCTTGAGCGCTAAGCATATGTCTTTTGTGCTGTTTCACCTACAGCAGGTGACGCCTCAATATGAGCGAAAAATTCTCGACGGGACGTAAAAACCATCAATCAATCAGCCATTATAATCTGTTGAAAATGACAAAATCATGAAAGAATTTGTCATTGTCCTATATATTCTATCCATGATGTAGGATAAATCTTTATTCTTGATGTTGATAGGAGCTTTAAACGAATTATTAACTTTTCAGGTATAAGTGATTCTATGGAATGGATGCACAAGATCAAATTGACAATAAATTTTTAAAAAACGCAATGCATTTTAATAGGAACGTCACAGAAATTATCGAAATGTAGAAATCTTTGTATTAATGTTGGTGATTTTTTTATAGAAAATGTCAAATGTGCCAAACTTTTAGGTGTTTACATCTCTGAATGTCTTACGTGGTCTTATCGCACAGATGCCTTATGTAAAAAAAAAAAAAAAAAAAAAAAAAAAAAAACTTAGTCAGAAACTAGGTGTTTTAAGGAGATTGAGTACTTTTATGTCAAAGGAGGCACTACTGAAAATTTACAATACTATTGTTTTTCCTCATTTTAATTATTGTTGTACAGTATGGCAGGATACAAAGAACAAGTTAAATATTGATAGGCTTTTCAAATTACAAAAGAGGGCAGCAAGGATCAGATTACTTATCAAAGTACCTCATTCAGTGTCAACTTCTTGCATGCTATCAAATTTGAGATGGATGCCTTTGATTGACTATTTTATTTATCGAAAAATTATTCTTATGTTTAAAGTTTTACATCATATGACTCCAGAGTATTTGCATGTTTTTAAATTTGTGAATGAGGTAAACACAAGACAGGCCCGTAGGAAGCAATTTCACTTGGAGGGGAGCACCACACCAAAATAATTTACGACAAAGAAGTGATATCGACAAAACCATTAGTAAAACGTTCTGCATAAATATGTGCAATCATTGAGGTGTACGTCATGTACATAAATCTAATAATGTACATAGAATCTAATTAGTTTCCCAGAAACCCCTCAACTTTAATTTTAAGTTTTGCTTGTTTTGGGGGGTTTGTTTTGGAGGGGGTGTTAAGAATTTTTAAAAATCTTTTTTTGTTTTGTTTATATCTTTATCATTTTGTTATCAATCATTTCTGAGTCATAAGGTATTTAGTACTCGGTAAACTTTCCAAAAATCGCCAGTCTGTGTTCACTTTCACTTACGAACTCCTCAACTTTTTTCTGGATTCAGTTCATCAGTCTCATTTTTATGAACATGCAATAAAAGCATATTGTTTGTTCGTATTTGGCTCATTGTTGATCTCAGTGATGTTTTCAATCTTTTCAAGGCGCTGAATGAATGCTCACTGGTAGCGTTAGTTGCAGGAAGTACCAAAATTAGTTTGAGAATTTTGAGGATCTCGGCAAACAGACTTTTTTCATTTGAATGTCTGAAAAATTCAACCACACTTGGTATATCTGGCGTAAAGTCTTTAGGCAAAACAGTCTTTAACATTATAAGCTGGCAGTGAAGATCCTTTGGCTTCAAATCTGTATCATGGGGTTGTGACAAAATTGAATTCTTCTTCAAACGTTTGACCTGTGCAAACCTTAATTACGAGGTTTTCAAGATTAACATAAGCTTTGTAACCTGGTTGGTCAAATCTAGTTTTTATGCCAGCTAAAAGCAGATCTAATGCCTCGTAGAAATCGTTCCTATACATATCTGCACACAATGCAAATTATTTGCTGCTGTCCCATCATCAAGTTTACGAGGAATTTTGAGTTTTCTAGGAAGAACAGGATCATCGATGTTCATCTGTTTTGCTTTTTCAACAACTTCCTCGTAAAACTGAGTGAAGATTGTCTTATCTCGGAGACTTTACAAAGCACTCATTGTCGTTGAACCATTTTTTGACCATCACTCGCCGAGAGATTTGAGCCTGCAGAGCCCTTGCCAAATTATCACTATAACGTAAAAGTTTTTCACTCAGTAAACACCCAAAGAAGAAATCAAACCTGCACATATAATCAGCCACTCCCCTAATTATGTTTCTCATTTCTACCTCACGCACGTATTGGAGGCTTTCATCCCAAACATTTCTTAGAATTTCATAGTTTGACAAAATGCTCAAAAATGTGTCGGCTTTTATTATCCATCTTGTGGGACACAAAACCCTTATTCCAGCTGACGTTTTCTCTAGATTTGGGGCATTTTTAATGTATTGAAAATCATCTCCCTTCTTGGAGATTCTTTAATCAACTTTGTTATATCCTTTGCAATGTCCAGGGTGTCTCAAAGCAACTTACATCCCTTAATAGAATCACTTCAAGCTAGGTTAAGAGCATGACCATAACAGTGTATGTAAAGGGCTCTGGGTTCAAGTGCATGAATTTTTGTTGCAATACCTGTCTTTGAACCAGCCATAGAAGCAGCCATGTCATAACACTGGCCTCGTACTTTGTTGATAGGCAGATCGAACCTCAAAAGGGCATCTTTAATTGCTAGGGTTATTGAATTAGCCCTAATGTCAGAAAGACAGCACATCCCTAATAAATCTTCATGAGCGGTAAAATTTTGATCAACTCATCGAATGCATAAAACAAGTTGCTCTTTGTTGGAAATATCTCGTGTTTCGTCTGCTATTATTGAAATGAAAGCAACAATTTGTCGCAAAACCTGCAACCCCATCACCTGCAAACTTTCATTTTGTATATCTGGAGCAACATACTTATTTGTCTTGCGTTGTAGCCATTCCTGAAGCTGGGGATCGCGTTTAGCCTCTAGCATGAGAAGTTGATTAAAGTTCGAGTTTTTCAGGTGCTGCTAAAGAGCGGTTACTCTGATCGTCGATTACTGCGTACATCTTTGCCAGTTTACTTGTATTGTCACGATGAAACACATTGACCGGCAAGATTTTTGCACATGATTTCCCACTGTAAGGTCCTCTTCATATCTCGGTGCAGCTTGAGCTAACCTGTGAAACAGGTTTGATCTTGTTCCTAGACTCCCCGCCATTCTCCTTTGAGGGTGAGTATAGACTGTGGCTCTTTGCCTCTGTATCTTTTCCTTGCTGAGGTGCGGAATTATCCACTGCTGCTATTTGGTCGTTTCTGCTGATGTGGAGTGCTGTAGGGTGAAACTTGCTCCCACATTCCTTGCACGAAACACTAGCACTGCAATCACGACTTTTATGGGTGTTTGACGCACAAAATCTGAAGCATATGTTATTTTGCTTTAATAGTCTCTTCCTTTCCTCTAATGATTTAGATCGAAATCCTCTACAGTCGTCTAGAGTGCGTTTGGTTTTGTGAATGATACAATGCTCTATTGGAACAGTCACTTCAATACCTGTCTTTTTCACACTGACTCTGTTTCTTGCAGAACTTGTTTGTTTTGAAGCAGCGAACCTATCAGTGTTGTTTGTGTCTAGTTCATAATTGAATCCTGGGTCGTTTTTCACCTTGCTTAAATCTTTTATAATTAAAGTCCACAAACACTGAAAATGGGGGGGGGGGGGGGATAGCACAGTGTTCCTTCTCGTACTTCACTGCCTGATTTGTCCATTTCTCCTGTAGACCGTACGGTAATTTGGAAATGATTGGTCTTATCCCAGACGACGAGTCTTGCTAAGTCTGGAGAACAGTAGATCCTTCTTCAGAAGGAATCGAGTGACGTCGGTCACATGCGATCCGTGTCCAGTCGCGTAAGGTGATGAAGGGTATGCGTTAGGTACGTATTGTTGTGCATACGGATTTAGGATAGGCGAATCGGAAGGGATGTGAGCTTGTGTAGAACCTGCAGGAATATGACCTGGTGGAGGTTGACTAGAAGCGATGTGATGATTTGGAGTGGAGTAGCTGTGCATCGGTTTCAGTTTGTTGGCTTCAACCGGCGAATCTGGTCGACACAGTACAGATGAAATATGGCTGGTAGTTGATTGAAATGCCTGACAATCTGCTTCAGCTTCTGCAGCTTGCCTTTCTAGATTTAACATTTCTAGTTCCGCATCGAGTTCCATTAGCTGTTTACGGAGAGTTATTTCTTTAGCTGTATAGAACATCCTGGCTTTCGCTTTGCTCACTTCAGCCCTCTTCCTTGCAAGGATATCTGATGTCGGCACACAAGAATCAGTAGAATGTGAATAAGTGCTTTGATGTTCATCTGCCAGGTCCTCCTCTTGCTCTTGAATAACACTCACTTCAACATCTTCCCTTTCACTGTCATCAGGTGGTAATTCCTTTTCAGCAGACTGCATGTCCACGGTGGAGTCTGGAATGGATGATGCCACGGCCTTCTCTGTTGTTGTAGACATGGTCTTTTTACTATTCTGCCTCAAAAAGGACTCTCAGAATCAACGTTTGAAAGTTTATTTTGACAGACAGTTAACCATCAATGTAACATGTGCACACAATTACACGTGGTACTCGTTCACCGTTGTGTGGAGTCATACACAGTTTGTCAGCGTGGTAAAAAGCTACAATGAATAAAACAAAAACAAATTAAGTTTATGACAAATACTGCTTTCCATACAACAAATTCTCAAAACTGAACCCGTGTAATACAATACTTGACATACAACAAATCCCATTTCCACATCAATATCAAATGGCTCATGAACATTAATTACCAATTCAATTCACTAAATTAATATTTCAAAACAATTACAGTTAATAATCATCGGCTACAGAAGATGACATGAACAGGGCACCATACTTTAAACACATGGCAAGAATATAAACTCGGATTATGCGCAATTGCATTCATGAGCATAGCTGACAGTATAGATACAGGTAATTGACAATGTAATTAATAGAATAATAAAGTGTAAAATGATCATAACTACTTACACCGTGGATTACAAATGTTCAGACCGGATTAGTTTCCGAGAACTTTTTTGCCTGACAGTATGGCGGCACAAACATACCAAGATAAGGTGTACGTATAAACATTCATATTCAATTCAAGTCTAATTGACGTAAATGTAAAACATAATATTCTGTGTGACCGGTCAACAGGGGATGCTTACTCCTCCTAGGCACCTGATCCCACCTCTGGTGTGTCCAGGGGTCCGTGTTTGCCCAACTATCAATTTTGTATTGCTTTCTGGAGTTATGAGATTGATCACTGTTCGTTATCTTCACCTTGCATTCTTGACATGGAAATTAGCAAACAACAGACATAATAATGACAATTCATTATCTAAAACAATAATTCATTGCTTTATAATATCAAATATTATCACTTCTTTTTGAAAATTGTGTAAATATTACATTTAGCAAGGAGCTACATTATTGCAGCTAATCAAGGTCATACACGCGAGGCGCTGATACGAAATCAGTGATGAAGTTGTGTTGTATATGGAAAGAGTACTATCTCGTAGTACTACAGCTGCTGTGTCTAGGAATGTCTTTTGTAGAAAAAAAAAATCTCTATAGATCGTAAAACCATGCTCCCCCCTCTATACTCATTTGATTTTAATATACAATTTCAAGCGTGACTGCATGTGACGTATATAAACTGTGTACATCGTGATTTGGGGATTATAGATAAATAAATGTAAGTCAATATAGATCTAAATGAGCATATATGTAACTAAAGACTGATGATCCGTATGATGGCCCTAGATGTGGTAAAAAACAATATCAAGATATTTATTATCTAATGGAAATCAAGTTTACTACCGGTATTTGAATGCATTTATACTGACCTGCACAACTGTCCCCATAACGTCCAGTCCTTTGCATCGACCAAACAAACAATAAAAACTGCAGGATATTTCCAACTAGTATGATTTCATGCAAACTTTAAAGGTTTGTTTGTCACCGCAAGTACTCAAATCTCGCGTCATTTCGATTGCGAGCTTACAGCCCCTATTGGTAATTGAAAAATGAATTCTTGATTATTCATAAACCCTTGACTTAATTCCTTCTCTCGTCCTGGAAAACGGGACCTTCAGCTGAATAATACCCAAAATTATCTAAACTTTTGTACGGAATGAAGCCCAAATTAATAAAAAGAATTGAATTTCTTTTGACTGCTCAGTGCATTATCGGTAGCGGTGAATCGTTATATTGCCACCCTCGCTAAATTGTCCAAATTAGTTTTGAGCAAAAGTTGGCAATATATCGAGGGAGCACTGTACATGTATGTATGAAAATTAGTTGCGCAAACCTTGAGTTCAACCTCAGACTGGAGGGGAAGCAGGTATCTTCACATATGGCATTACATGTACATTTGATCGCAACCTCTGCTTCGTATTTTAACTTTTTCAAAGTACATTATGCTGTCTGGTGCAAACAGCTAGCAAACCAATGACAACACAAATACATGTGTGCAAACATGTACTTTATTGTGTATGTATGAAGTGATAAAAGGATGATGGTCTACATCGAATGATGGCAAAGGATAGAATATGCTGCTCGAATTGCAAAGGAGTGTTTGAAGTAAAAACTTTAAACAGGAAGTACTAAAAAATAAAGTGAAAGTTTACAATAGATAATTCATACGTCATTTATGAATAGGTTGTACGTGTAATAAGTTGTAGCAACACACTCCCCATCTGTTATGAAAATATCACTAAACTGGCGTAGAAAAAAACCCTCAAACATAATAAAAATGTTACAATGTTTAGATTTTAAATGTCCATAAAGCATTCACACTTCTGCGGAATTATTCAGTTCCAGAATCACTGGGAATGACAAAGAAGCACAATTTCAGTAATTGGACGCACATATCTATATGCGTGGCTTACCATCTTTGATAATTTTAACTTCAAGTTTACGAACCAGGCCATCTTTTCCTGGGAACACCCGTTCGACAAGTCCTGTTGGCCAATAATTACGATGACAGTCACTGTCTTTTAACAAAACTAAATCCCCAACACGAATATTTTCTTGCATGGTTTTCCATTTGCGTCGTACTTGTAGTGATTGAAGGTATTCACGCCTCCATCTAGATCAAAATCGCTCGGCCAAGGTTTGTACATATTTCCATTGAGAGGTGTACACGTCATGTAAACTAAGATTCTCGAAATCTTCAACTGAATGGTTAACTTTTTGAGTCAGTAGAGCGCCTGGTGATAAAAAAACATGGCGAATCAGGGTCTGTGGAGACGGGAACCAATGGACGTGCATTTATGATGGCTGTGGCTCAGCCATAAAGGTGCACAGTACTTCATGCGTGAGTTTGGTATGTTTGACCTCAAACAAAATAGAGTCCAATATTCGACGGGTAACACCTATAAGGCGTTCCCAAGCACCTCCCATGTGTGATGAGAGGGGTGTGTTGAACCTCCACACAGTTTTAAAGATGAATCTTCAACATAAATGGAGTTGATCCCAAGTTCTCTTGTTCCACCAACAAAGTTAGTCCCCCTGTCTGAAAAGAATTCTTTCACATGTCCTCTGATTGAGATGAAACGACGTAAGGCATTAATGAAGGATGAGGTACTCATTTCTTCAATAACCTCTATGTGGACTCCACGACAGGATAAACACGCAAACAAAACAGCTCACCTTTTGGAATTTGTAGAGCCACCACGACTTCGTCTCGTCACGATATCCCACGGTCCAAAACAGTAGACTCCCACATATGTGAAAGGCGGACAAAATGTCAGTCTTTCTTCCGGTAAATCTGCCATCTTTTGGGACACAAAGGCTCCACGTAACCTACGACATTTCACACAGGAAAAAATTAAGGAGTATACAAGTCGTTTACAGCTGGTAATCCAATAACCTGCAGCTCTAATAGCACCATCTGTCAGGTGGCGTCCTTGATGGCGTACCGATTCATGAAAATGAAATACGATAAGGTTTGCTATGTGGTGTTTGCCGGGAACAAGATCTGGATTAACATTTTCGAGCTATAATTCAACCTTCCTCTAACACGTAGTATTCCATTTGTATCAAGAAAAGGATGCAGTCTTAGTATTTTGCTGTCTGTCGGAATGGGTTTTCCACATTTCAGATTTTCGATCTCTTTCCGGTAGGTTTCCTGCTGAACTTGGCTGATGACAAACATTTCGGTGTCTTTGAATAGATCTACGTATGTTTTCTGTCAGTTCTTCTTTAGCCGATTTAATATGAAGATTTTTAGAACTAAAATGGCCTTTACAAGTGTTTCCCATTTGTCAAATCTCACAAAACGAGGCTCCAACGAATTGATAGAAAGTTTTGTTTTCATAGAAACTACTTCCTGACGAATTTCAATATCGCATTCTGGAGAAATAAGAGGAAATGTCTCTGCCATAGTCTCATCAGATACATGTTTCAGCCATTCAGGACCAGATATCCAACGATTCACCGATGAGTCTAATGCGTTAGAGTGCCTAGTTGCAGCATCTGCTGGATTGCGGTCTGTAGAGGCATAGGACCACTGTGATGGAGATGAGATTCTGTGGATCTTTTCCACCCTGTTGCTGACATACATGAAGAATCTCCGGGTAGTGTTCGAGATATATCCTAGAACTACTTTGCTATCCATGTAGTAATGAAAACGGTCCAAAGATATACTCAGGTAACTTGATATAGCTTCTCCTACTTCAGTGGCTAACACTGCTCCACATAATTCCAATCTGGGCATAGTATGGCCTTTGAGGGGTGCAAGCTTGGACTTGCCCATGAGGAATCCTATAGTGGAATCTCCAGATTCACAGATCACTCTAAGGTATGCTACAGCAGCTATTGTCTGCTCGGAGGCATCAGAAAATACATGAACATCAACATGATGTGCAGTAGAAACTGAGGTAGGTACGATCATACGTGGACCATGGTAACCGTTCATAGACTGTAAAGCATCTAGCCAAGATCTCCATTTGTTGATGTCGTTAGATAGCGGTTCATTCCAATCACTTCCAGATGGTACAAGTTCACGCTGGAATATTTTCCCACTGATTGTCACAGGAGAAATGAATCCCAAGGAATCAAATAAACTCTTCATTGTTGATAGAAGTCTTCGTTTAGTTAGTGGCTTTTCATTGTCCGCAATTTGAAACACAAACATATCTTTGTTCAAATCCCAACTCATCCCCAAGTTGTGCTGAACAGGTAAGGTTTCACAAACTTTAAAGTTTTTCAAATTCTTTTCCAAGTCGTCCATAAGAAAAGCCTCCATAAAATCAACACTGTTTGAAGCAATTTTATGTAGACGAATATGTCCATTTTCTCTAAGTGTTGCTTGTGTTTTCTTCATGAGATTCACAGCTTCAGATGCACTTGGAAGTGAGATAAGTCCATCATCAACATAGAAATTGTTGTTGACAAACTCTTGAACGCATGGGTCGCTGATTGACGAGGCCTTGCGGAGGCCATATGTAGCTACAGCTGGGGACGGACTATTTCCAAATACACGACTTTTCATGCGATATTCAATCAGAGGTTTTGTAAAGTCAATATCTTCATACCAAAGGAACCTAAGATAATTGCAATGTTCTTCATGTACATGAAATGCATAAAACATTTACTCATTGTCCCCACAGATAGCTATTACATCCTTTCGGAAACGCATAAGAATTCCAATGAGATTGTTTGTTAAATCTGGTCCAGACATTAACACACTGTTCAAGGAAATATTGTTAAATTCTGCAGAAGAATAAAAAACACCCCTTATTTGGTTCGGCTTTTTGGGATGGTACACCCCAAAAAGTGGAAGGTACCAACATTCATAGTCTATCTGAGTGGGAGCTACTTCAGCTGCCCCACTTCCTAGCACTTTTGACATGAAAGCGAAAAAAAATGTTCCTTTTTTCTAGGATCCTTGCGAAAACTGGATTCAAGAACCTGAGCACATTTCTTTGCCTGTAGAAAATTGTTTGGCATCGGAGGTTTACAGTGTTTGAAAGGTAAGGGTGCAGACCAGTGATCAGTCTTATCCTTACAGAACTCTGCATCCATGAGTGCAAGGAATTTCCGGTCTTCAACTGAAGAACCAACTTAATTGTCATTTGGAGTCCTAACAAATACATCATTATGAATTTCTTTGACGTTGATGTTGTATGGACACAAAGGAAATGTTGTATGGCGGCCATCGTTGAGTATGTTTGTTTTGAGCACATGCACTTCATTTGGAGGATGAGTTTTGCCAATACAAACTTCACCAATAATGACCCAGCCTAACGGAAGATGTTGAGCAAAGGGTTGACCTTTACTACCGATGATTTGACCTTTGACATGATGAATGTTGGGTAAGTCGCGACCAATCAATAGTCCAAATTTCACATTCGGATCTAATTCCGGTAATTTCGAAGAAATCTTTTTGAGATGTGCATGGTGAATGACCACTTCTGGAGTAGGAATTTCACATAAGTCACTCGGAATAGAGTCAAATTCTATAACTTCAGGTAAATTGATCTCAGATGAGCCATCAATTGACTTAACACACAATCCATTAACACACCTTCCTTCAAATGTCGAATTTCCTGAACAAGTGGACAGGTTATAAGTCTTAGTTCCACCTTCGACTCCCAACTGATTCATCAGGTCAGTAGAGATCAGAGTACGGTTGCTCTGATCATCGATTACAGCATACACACGAGTTGCTGATTTTGGATTTGTAGTAGTAAACACATCCACAAGAACAATTTTGCCACAAGACCTCCAATGACATCACGACACAATTTAGTGCACAGACTTCCAACTTTCTCTGCATTCATAGAAAATGGCACTTTTTATACGCTCTTTCACGCTTCAGATAGCATCGAAATATCACATGGGTCAGCAAGGAATTTTGGACCGGTCTCGGCATCACGAATGTCAACTCTGAACTTTGACCGCTCTGCGAATGGCGGCGACTTAACGTCGAAAACCCCGTTATCGCTACTCCTACCAGACCGCGAGTCGTGGAGAGGCGAGACCTTGACCGACGATTTCACCATAAAAGACCCTCGCACTGAGAAGTTGACCGGGGGAAACCGAGAACCCCGAAGCACGGTTCTCGCCCCCGAAAGTCTCCGACGTCGTCGTTCGAGCCCACAACTTCTTCACGGATGTAGATAGGGATGCAGGACCACTTAAACGAAGCCCCGTGACCTCTCTGACCTTCAAAATGAGGTCAAGGTCAAAGGTCAAGGTCACACTTTCTCCCCCATGGGTTTTTGAGGTTTGACCTTGAAAGTGGGTCAAGGTCAAAGGTCAAGGTCACGCATCCAGGGGCCAGTCTCCACGAGTAAGGCCAACCCACCCATCACGCCTGTCGTCCCCAAGGAAGAAACCCCCCACCCTTCAAGTGATCTGTCTGTCATCAGCTGTTTATAATACACTATTTTGACCGGTTTCATGCCCAACAACAGGATTTTTGAGGTTTGACCTTGAAAGTGGGTCAAGGTCAAAGGTCAAGGTCACGCATCCAGGGGCCAGTCTCCACGAGTAAGGCCAACCCACCCATTACGCCTGTCGTCCCCAAGGAAGAAATCCCCCACCCTTCAAGTGATCTGTCTGTGATCAGCTGTTTCAATACACTATTTTGACCGGTCTCATGCCGTGCAACAATTACAGGATTCTAGCTAATCTGAACTACACCTACACATCTGACCTACACCCATTTCTTCCATTTCTTGACTGTCTTGTAAATCAAACATGAATTCCATTTACATTCATGAAAAGACATAGGCCAGATTCAATTGTCTGCCTGCATCAACATAAAGACTAAGTTTTTTTTTTTGATAATGATGATGCAACTTTACTTGACAGTTGAACTCATTGACATTCCATCCTGACTGTCATTGTAAACAAATAAACACTTACCTGCAGGGTCAGATGGGATGCAGTACTCCTATTCTCCGTTCAGATATCCTACATGCACTCAGACACTTTCTAATTCACCGGCCGCCATTTTGGTTGTTTGTTGTCAAAGCCTATAAATCCGTATATGCATGCCTCCTTGGGTGAAATGACTGAAAGACATTGTCTCCGTGAATTAGAACACATAGGATGAGCCATTACAAACTGTATATTCAATTCCACAATCCACAACACACACGGTCAAATCCAGTGCATCTTCACAACATCTGACAACATGAGGCTTGTAGACTCCCAGCATGCACCAGCAGTTACTACAATCTAGGAAAATGTTACATCCGGTTTCTTTGCACCTCCAAATATCCTATCTAACAGGTCCAAAGTCACCCCAAACACCTGCACAAGTCCTATTACACTTTTACCTGATATGTGCATATGTGCTGGCTACCCAACACCCACACCCCTTTTCTCCCTCAAATTTGACGGGTACTTAATGCGAAACCAAGCATTGAACACACCTCAACACTCAAATTTAGGCGGCAAATTTGAATTTCTTTTCTAGCCAAATCCATTTTTTTTTTGGTGAGGGTGGGGTGGGGTAGGGGGGGGGCTTTTAGCATTTCAACACTACTGAAAAACCGCTAGAAGGTGGGAAGCCCTCTAATTGTTCGCGAACAATTAGGATCACTAGTTATTATTATTATTATTATTTTCCTGCCGTCCAAAAAATGTTCGTCTTAAGACTTATCGATAAACTTTAGAGTCCATCCTATAGCACTTCTTGAGAAACGAATACATTTCACCCTGCGTCATGGAACTTTGACCCCTTACAGAGTTATCGGACCTTTTAGCAGAAATCATTGTTATCGCTACTCCTTTTCAACCGTAAAGGATAAGAGGATGAAACCTTTGCTGAAGCATAGAGCTCAATTAGTAGAAGCGAAGAATTTCAAATGAAGGGATTCGGTGTCCCCTAAAGGGAGTTAATGCCCCCTCATGTTTTGCGATTTGTCCCTTACAAATTGACGACTCCTAAAGTCTTCGTCGTAGAGAGACGGAACCCACTGGAACGGGTTGGGTGATCTTGACCTTGAAAAAGTAGGTCAAGGTCAAAGGTCAAGGTCACCCAGAATGGCCAGAAAATGGCACTTTTTATACGCTCTTTCACGCTTCAGATAGCATCGAAATATCACATGGGTCAGCAAGGAATTTTGGACCGGTCTCGGCATCACGAATGTCAACTCTGAACTTTGACCGCTCTGCGAATGGCGGCGACTTAACGTCGAAAACCCCGTTATCGCTACTCCTACCAGACCGCGAGTCGTGGAGAGGCGAGACCTTGACCGACGATTTCACCATAAAAGACCCTCGCACAGAGAAGTTGACCGGGGGAAACCGAGAACCCCGAAGCACGGTTCTCGCCCTCGAAAGTCTCCGACGTCGTCGTTCGAGCCCACAACTTCTTCACGGATGTAGATAGGGATGCGGGACCACTTAAACGAAGCCCCGTGACCTCTCTGACCTTCAAAATGAGGTCAAGGTCAAAGGTCAAGGTCACACTTTCTCCCCCATGGGTTTTTGAGGTTTGACATTGAAAGTGGGTCAAGGTCAAAGGTCAAGGTCACGCATCCAGGGGCCAGTCTCCACGAGTAAGGCCAACCCACCCATTACGCCTGTCCTCCCCAAGGAAGAAATCCCCCACCCTTCAAGTGATCTGTCTGTGATCAGCTGTTTCAATACACTATTTTGACCAGTCTCATGCCATGCAACAATTACAGGATTCTAGCTAATCTGAACTACACCTACACATCTGACCTACACCCATTTCTTCCATTTCTTGACTGTCTTGTAAATCAAACATGAATTCCATTTACATTCATGAAAAGACATAGGCCAGATTCAATTGTCTGCCTGCATCAACATAAAGACTAAGTTGTTTTTTTTTGATAATGATGATGCAACTTTACTTGACAGTTGAACTCATTGACATTCCATCCTGACTGTCATTGTAAACAAATAAACACTTACCTGCAGGGTCAGATGGGATGCAGTACTCCTATTCTCCGTTCAGATATCCTGCATGCACTCAGACACTTTCTAATTCACCGGCCGCCATTTTGGTTGTTTGTTGTCAAAGCCTATAAATCCGTATATGCATGCCTCCTTGGGTGAAATGACTGAAAGACATTGTCTCCGTGAATTAGAACACATAGGATGAGCCATTACAAACTGTATATTCAATTCCACAATCCACAACACACACGGTCAAATCCAGTGCATCTTCACAACATCTGACAACATGAGGCTTGTAGACTCCCAGCATGCACCAGCAGTTACTACAATCTAGGAAAATGTTACATCCGGTTTCTTTGCACCTCCAAATATCCTATCTAACAGGTCCAAAGTCACCCCAAACACCTGCACAAGTCCTATTACACTTTTACCTGATATGTGCATATGTGCTGGCTACCCAACACCCACACCCCTTTTCTCCCTCAAATTTGAGGGTACTTAATGCGAAACCAAGCATTGAACACACCTCAACACTCAAATTTAGGCGGCAAATTTGAATTTCTTTTCTAGCCAAATCCATTTTTGTTTTTTTGTTTTTTTGGTGAGGGTGGGGTGGGGTGGGGAGGGGGGGCTTTTAGCATTTCAACACGACTGAAAAACCGCTAGAAGGTGGGAAGCCCTCTAATTGTTCGCGAACAATTAGGATCACTAGTTATTGTTCTTTTTCTTACCGATTTTGTGCACGTGATTTCTCAAAAACGGCTTGATAGATTTTCATGAAACTTTCAGGATTTTCTAGAACAAGTTTTTTTAGTTTTGCTAAAATCACTTTCGGTCGCAAGTTACGGCCGAATTTCCGTTTTTCAAATGACATTTTGTTCGGGCGTTTTCTCATAAACGGTTAAAAATTGGGTCTTCAAACTTTCAGAGATGATCGATGGTGACTTGTAGCTGTGCAAAAGGGTATTATCATTGTCATCCGTCACTTCCGGCCGTCACTGGAAGTGAGCAAAAGAAACGTTAAATTTCAAACTAATGCTTTTGAAAAAAAACTTGCATAGATTACTTAGATATCTTTAGGCGTTTCAGAAAATGTGAGACTTTAAGGAAGTTTAACTAGCAACTTCCGGTTTTTAGAGAAAAACTTCGAAAAATGGTCTTTCTTTGTCCTCGTATATCTCGTTTATTTATCAAACTTTTCATACGATATTTACAGATATTTTTTACATTATCCATCTTAAGAGAACCCTTTAACACTACTTCAAAATTCACTTCCGGTCACAAGTTACGGCCGAATGTCTGTTTTTCAAATGATATTTTGTCCGGGCGTTTACTAATAAACGGTTAACGATTGAGTCTTCAAACTTTCCGGGATGATAGATTATGACTTGTAGTTGTGCAATAGGGTATTTTCATTGCCATCCGTCACTTCCGGCCATCACCGGAAGTGAACAAAAGAAACGTAATATTTCAAACTAATGCTTTTGAAACAAAACTTGCATAGATTAATTTGGTCTCTTTCGGCGTTTCAGAAAATGTGAGACTTTAAGGAAGTTTAATCAGCAACTTCCGGTTTTAAAAGAAAAACTTCAGAAAATTGTTCTTTTTTTGTCATCGTATATCTCGCTTAGTTATCAACATTTTAATACGATGTTTCAAGATATTATTGACAGTATCCATCTCTGTAGAACTCTTTGATACTATTTCAAAATTCTCTTCCGGTCGCAAGTTACCGCCGAATTTTCGTTTTTCAAATAATAATTTGTTCGGGCGTTTTCTCCTAAACGATTAACGATTGAGTCTTTATACTTTCAGGAATGATAGATAGTGACCTGTAGCTCCGTAATAAAGGTTTATCATTGCTATCCGTCACTTCCGGCCGTCACCGGAAGTGAACAAAAGAAACGTCAAATTTCAGAGTTATGCTTTTGAAACAAAACTTGCATAGGTTCATTGGGTCTCTTTCGGAGTTTCCGAAAATGTTAGACTTACCGGAAGTTTAACCTACAACTTCCGGTTTTTAGAGGAACCCTTCGAAAAAATGGTCTTTCTTTGTTCTCATATATCTCGCTTATTTATCTACTTTTTAATACGATGTTTACAGATATTATTGACATTATCCATCTCTGGGATACCCTTTTAATACTATTTCAAAATTCACTTCCGGTCGCGAGTTATTGACAAATTTCCGTTGTTCAAATGACATTTTGGTTGGCCGTTTTTTCATTAACGGTTAATAATAGAGTCTTTCAACTTTCAGGATATGATTGGTGGTGACTTGTAGCTTTCTAAAAAGATTTATAATTGTCATCCATCACTTCCGGCCGCCACCGAAAGTCAATGAAAGAAACGTCAAATAAATTTACCCTTTTCAAACAAAATGTGTGCTTGAAATAATTCAGTATCTTTTGGAGTTTCAGAAAATGTTACAGTTACCGGAAGTTTAAACAACAACTTCCGGTTTTTAGAGAAAAACTTAGAAAAAGTGTTCTTTCTTTGCTATCATATCTTTCGCCTATAAAAGAAGTTTTTGTTATGATTTTCACATATACAATTGACATTATTCATCTTCAGACTTTAGTGAATTATTTGGTTTTTTTTTTTAAAAGTCACTTCCGTTCGTTAATATCTACGATTTCCGTTGTTGTTTTTTTCTCCAGGCGTTTTCTAATGAATAATCAAAGATTGAGTCTTGAAACTTTCAGGAAAGTTAGAAGGTGACATGTAGATGTGAAATACGTGTTTCAATTTTCTTGCCGTCTCTTTCGTCATCCACCAGAAGTACCTTAAAAATATGTAATTTTTCATTTTTTTTTTAAAAATTCAAATGCTCATAACATTATTTAATAGAGTGTAATATCATACCATTTCCACCGGCAGTTGGTTGTTCGAAACCGGAAGTTGTCCCAAAACTCTGCATTTTCACCGAAATATTTAGTGTGGGTTCCTACACAGTAAGTGTGGAATTTTTAATCGTTTTATGGACTCCCAAGATACTCGAAAGTGAAAAAAAACAAAACCGAAATTGTTTGTAATTGATACATCACGTCTTACATGTATATGTTTATCACTGTTTTTAAAAAAAAAATAGGTGTTTATTCCATTCATGTATAGTCGTTCTTCAATAATTGAATTCTCCCAGTCAAGATCCTATCTCGTCAGAAATTGGACGGAAGACCTATTCGTTGCTCGCAACGAGATCATTTCTAGTTATTATTATTATTTTTCCCCCTTTTTTGTCGGCACGATTTCTCAGAGATGGCTGGATGGATTTTCTTGAAATTTTCAGGGATGATAAAGAATAAAAATACTCCCAGGGCTTTTTTTTTCATTTTTTCAAAATTCACTTCCGGTCGTTAGATATGTCCAATTTCCGTTTTTTTAGAAGAGATTTTGTCCAGCGTTTTTCTCAGAAACGGTAAAAGATAAAGTCACCAAATTTTCAGAGTTGATAGATCTCACTTTTTAGGCGTGCAGTTGGGGGTTCAGAATGTCGGCCGTCACTTCCGGTCGTAACCGGAAGTGATAAGAAGAATCGAAAAATTAAAGTTGTAGTTGTTGAATCAAATCCTATACCACTTTATCAGGTATTTTTTGGAGTATTGAAAACCGTTGACCCAACCGGAAGTGGAAACATCGACTTCCGGTTATTAAGGAAAAACTTTTCAAATTCTCCTTTTTCAATGCCTCAAATCTCGTGTACTAAACAAGTGTTTAACTTGTATTTAACATATATTGTAGACACTATACATGTCTAAAGTAACGTCAAATCTTTTTCGAAAATTCACTTCCGGTCGTCAGATAGGGGGTAGACAAATTCAAACTTTGTTTTTTCAGTTTCTCAATAACGAATATATATAGACGATTGAAACTTGTAGGGTTGATCAACTAGCATCAGGCCAATGTACACATACATTCAATTTTTTCGTCCGTCACTTCCGCTCTATACCGGAAGTATTTGAAAAAAATGACGATTTGCCGATTTCTTCGAGTGATTTCTCAGAGATGGCTAGATAGATTTTCTTGAAATTTTCAGGAATAATGTCTTATGAAATGACTTTCCTGTGGTTATTTTTGTTTTTCCAAAATTCATTTGCGGTAGGGAAATATGGCCGATTTCCTGTTTCTCAAACGAGATTTTGTCCAGCATTTTTCTTAGAAAGGGTAAAAGATAGGTTCATCAAATATTCAGAGATGATCAATCTCTGTTTGTAAGCATGCAATAGGGTGTTGAGCATGTCGACCGTCACTTCCTGTCGTCACCGGAAGTGATTGAAATAATCGTAAATTTCAAACTTTTTCTTTTAAATTGAAACTTATACTAGTTTATTAAGTCTCATTCAAATGTCAAAAGAATATTGACCCCGTCGGTAGTCAAAACGACTACTTCCGGTTTCTTGATAAAATACTTTTTTACATTTTGTCTCTTTGTCCCCACAAATCTCGCTTGTATTTGAAGTGTTTGATATGCTTTTCACATGTCTTAAGAATAGTATCAACTTCTAGAGTTTGACTATTTCGTTTTTCAAAATTGACTTCCGATCGGTAGTTACCTACTACTTTTTCTTCCTTTAGTCTACTTCTTTTTGTTGAGAACTCTTCAGATAGAGACGTGAAATTTTCAGGGAATATAGACAGTAAAGAGTCACTGTCATTGATAGGAAAACACATCTGAATAGTACTTCCGGTCGTCACCGGAAGTTACAAGAAATGAGTAAAAAATTCGATAATACACTTCTCATTTATTGTTAGAGTACAGTCTCTGATATATTTGAATGGTTTTCGTAGGATCAGAAAACTCTTTACCGGAAGTGAACAAACGGAAGACCTACTCATTACGAGTAATGAGTTTCTAGTTAAGGTCTTCCGTTCCAGACGGAAGACCTTATAGTGATTCTACTGTTTATTATTATTATTATTTATTTTCCCCCTCGATTTCTCAGAGATGGCTGGATGGATTTTCTTGAAATTTTCAGGGATGATAGAGAATAAAAATACCTCGAACAGTTTTTTTCATTTTTTCAAAATTGACTTCCGTTCGTTAGATATGTCCAATTTTCGTTTTTTTAGAAGAGATTTTGTCCATCGTTTTTCTCAGAAACGGTAAAAGATAGAGTCACCAAATTTTCAGAGTTGATAGATCTCACTTTGTAGGCGTGGATTTGGGGGATCAGAATGTCGGCCGTCACTTCCGGTCGTCACCGGAAGTGATAAGAAGAATCGAAAAATTAAAGTTGTAGTTATTGAATCGAAACCTATACCACTTTATCAGATATCTTTTGGAGTATTGAAAACCGTTGACCCCATCGAAAGTGGAAACGTCGACTTCCGGTAATTAAGGAAATACATTTCAAATTCTCCTTTTTCAATGCCTTAAATCTCGTTTACTAAACAAGTGTTTGACTTGTATTTAACATATGTTGTAGACACTATAAATGTCTAGAGTAACCTCAAATCTTTTTCGAGAATTCACTTCCGGTCGTGAGATAGGGGGTGGACAAATTCAAACTTTGTTTTTTCAGTTTCTCAATAACGAAAATATATAGACGCTTGAAACTTGTAGGGTTGATCAACTAGCATTAGGCCATTGTACACATACTTTCAATTTTTTCGTCCGTCACTTTCGCTCTATACCGGAAGTATTTGAAAAAAATTACGATTTTCCGATTTCTTTTAGTGATTTCTCAGAGATGGCTGGGTAGATTTTCTTGAAATTTTCAGGAAAAATGTCTGATGAAATGACTTTCCTCTAGTTATTTTTGTTTTTCCAAAATTCACTTCCGGTAGGAAAATATGGCCGATTTTCTGTTTCTCAAACGATATTTTGTCCAGCATTTTTCTTGGAAATGGTAAAATATAGGTTCATCAAATATTCAGGGATGATAAATCTCCGTTTGCAGGCGTGCAGTAGGGGGTTGAACATGTCGACCGTCACTTCCTGTCGTCACCGGAAGTGATTGAAAGAATCGCAAATTTCAAACTTTTTCTTTTAAATTCAAACCTATACTAGTTTATTAAGTCTCTTTCAAAGTGTCAAAAAAATATTGACTCCGTCGGTAGTCAAAACGACTACTTCCGGTTTCTTGATAAAATACCTTTTTACTTTTCATCTCTTTGTTCCCATTAATCTCGCTTATATTTGAAGTCTTTCATATGATTTTCACATGTCTTAATAACAGTATCAACTTCTAAAGTTTTGATAATTTTGTTTTTCAAAATTGACTTCCGGTCGGTAGTAACCTACTACTTTTCTTTCTTTAGTCTACTTCTTTTTCTCTTTCAGATAGAGACGTGAAATTATCAGGGAATATAGACAGTAAAGAGTCGCTGTCATTTATAGGAAAACGCATCTGACTAGTACTTCCGGTCGTCACCGGAAGTTACGCGAAAGGAGTAAAAAATTCGATAATACATTTTTGATTAATTGTTATGGCACATTTTCTGATACATTTAAATGGTTTTCGTAGGAACAGAAAGCTCTTTACCGGAAGTGGTCTAACGGAAGACCTACTCATTACTAGTAATGAGTGTCTAGTTAAGGTCTTCCGTCTCCTGCGGAAGACCTTACTATTATTAAGGTCTTCCGTCTCCTGCGGAAGACCTTACTATTATTGTTCGCGTTCTTCTTCTTCATTATTATTATTATTATTATTATTTTCCTTGGTAGTACACGCGTTTTTCTCAGCCATTTCTCGATCGATTTTCACGAAATTTTCAGAAAAGATGTCTTTTGGTGACGAGACTTTGCTTGCAAAATTTCGTGCTTGACGTCATTTCCGGTCAGGAGTTATCTCTCTTTTAGTGACTTTTTGAAGGGCCTTGTTGTCCACACATCTCCTCCGTTAGTTTTGAAGCTAGAGTCTTGAAATTTCTACACAAGATAGAGTAAACATTTTAGAAGATTTGTGGGGGATTCGATTTTACCGGAGGCGATTTGCCTAAACGCTCGCCTGGACCTGAAAAAATGGATGCCAAAATTTTTCGCCGATTTAGCGATTTTTGACCTTTGATCTCCAATATCTTTTTTCTTGCAAATATTTTGTTAAGACATGTAGAACAAAAGTTGTGCACATTTACGAGATCTTTTCGAAAATATCAAGATTTAGGGACTAGCTCCTTCAATTAGGGATCTAGAAGGGCTCAAAGAATAGATCAAATATCTCAAAAATCGTTAATATTTTGGTATAAGTCAAAGAACAAAAAATGTTCATCTCAACAATCCAAATCTATTCATATAAAAATTGAGGTCATATGTTACGTAATAAGGGATTTTAAGGGCCAAAACCATACATTTTTTACCCCTTGTATCTCGAAAACGACAAATATTTTGAAAAGCAATAAAGAACAAAAGTTGTTCAGAATGATGATCTGAACAATATGCATATTTCGTTTTTACCCCATGTGGCCCCGTTGGGGAGCTACAGTTTGGCCCCTAAAAATTACTTCTAGAAATAACTCGAGAACGGTAAAGAATTTCTAAATACTTGTTGAACAAAAAATGTTTGAAATGTCATGACCTTTCTTACGATATCAAGCAAAAGGGGCTGACCCTTTAAATTAGGGGCCCAGAAGGGTCCAAAGGTTTATGAGAATATCTCAGAAACTATTAATATTTTGTAATAAGTCAGAGAAGCGGAAATGTTCATCTCAACGAGATTGATCTCATTAAATCAAAAAGTAGGTCATGTATGTTACGTAATAAGGGCTTCATGGCTCGCCTGAAGCGTCGGTTTTTTGCCGATATCAGTCGATATCGGTAACTTTTTACCAATAAATATTTTGTAAAAACATGTAGAACAAAAGTTGTTCAGTTTATCGAGTTCTATTGAACTATATCAAAAAATAGGCCTGCGAGCCTTTTGGCTCACCTGGTAAGTCGAATTTCCGTCGATACTGTCGATATCAATAACGTTTTACTGGTAAATATTTTGTTAAAACATGTAGAAAAAAAGTTTTTCAGTTCATCGAGATCTGTGGACTGATATCAAGAAATAGGCCCGCGGACATTTTAGCTCACCTGTAGAGTCGAATTTCTGTCGATATTAGTCAATCTCCGTCACTTTTTACTGGTAAATATTTTGTTAAGACATATTGAACAAAAGTTGTTCAGTTTATCGAGATTTATCGCTTCATATCAAGAAATAGGCCCACGAGCCTAACAGCTCGCCTTGAGAGTCGATTTTTGTCCATATCAGTCGATTTCAATAACTTTTTACTGGTAAATATTTTTTAAAGATATATAAAACAAAAATTGTTCACTTTATCAAGTCTATCGACTGGTATCCAATAATGGGCCCGTGGGCCTTATGGCTCGCCTAGAGATTCGATTTTTTGTCGATATCAATCGAACTCCATAACTTTTTACTGATAAATATTTTGTTAGGACATATTGAACAAATGTTGTTCAGTTTATCGAGATCTATTGAACAGTATCAAGAAATGGGTCTGTGGGCCTCATGGCTCGCCTGTAGAGTCGATTTTTGTCGATATCAGTCGATTTCAACAACTTGTAACTGGTAAATATTTTGTAAGGACATATTGAACAAAAGTTGTTCAGTTTATCGAGATCTATCGATTGATATCAAGAAATAGGCCTATGGTCCTAATGGCTCGCCTGTAGAGTCGATTTTTTGTCCATATCGGTCGATCTCAATAACTTTTTACAGGTAAATATTTTGTAAAGACATATAGAACTAAAGTTGTTGAGTCTATAGAGGGCTAACAAATGACATCAAGAAATAGGCCCGCGGGCCTTATGGCTCGCCTGGAGAGTCGAATTTCAAACGAATTTCACCGCAACTTTGCTTCAGAAGCTTATGATATGAAAAATTGATTATATCTAAAGTGTCTTAAAGTCGGAAACTAAATTGGGACTCATTTGTCTTTTTTTTTTTTTTTTTACTCCGAGTGCATCAACAAATCGGACGGAAGACCTACTCGTTGCTCGCAACGAGATCGTGTCTAGTTATTATTCTTTTTATTATTATTCTTTTTTTTTTCACTGAAGATTTCTAAGAGATGGCTGGATGGATTTTCTTGAAACTTTCAGGGATGATAGAGAATATAAATACCTCCAGAGCTTTTTTTCATTATTTTGAAATTCACTTCCGTTCGTCATATATGTCCGATTTCCGTTTTTTTCAAAAATATTTTGTCCGCGCGAGATCTCAGAAACGGTAAAAGATTAAGATACCAAACTTACAGGAGTGATAGACCTTAAGGAGTAGGCGAGCCGAATTGGGTTAAGCACGTCCGCCGTCACTTCCTCTCGTCACCGGAAGTGATAAAAGAAATCGAAAATTTCAACTTTTCCTTTTTTTATAAAAACTTGCATCACTTTATTGCATCTCTTTTGCAGTTTCAAAATATGTAAGTCCCACAGGAAACAAAAATGACAACTTTCGGTTATAAGAGAAAATCGAAATGAATTGAACGTTTTTAGTTCCCATAAATCTCGCTTGTGAATGAAGTATTTGAAATAATTTTCAAATATGTTACCTACACCGACAATATCTAGAGTAACGTCAAATATCTTTGTAAAATATACTTTCGGTCGCGCGATTTCCTATCCTGAAAATGAGATTTTGTTTACGAAAGTGCTCAGCAACAGTTAAAGATTAAGACACTACACTTTCAGGAATGATAGATCATGACAAGTAGGTTTGTCGAATATGGTTAACTTCGTCAACCGTCACCTCCGGACCTCACAGGAAGTGATCAAAGAAATCGAAAATTTCAGATTTTTTCTTTTGACGCAGAACGAACATTAGCTTATTGCTTCATTCTTGTTCTTTTCAAATATGTTGACTCTACCGGGAGCAAAAACGGCAACTTCCGGTTTTGTGAGAAAAAGTGGAAAAATTGAGTTTTTGACTTTGTCTTAAATCTCGCTTGTATATGGAGTATTACAAATGATTTTCTTGTATGTTGTTGACAATTCAAAACATTGCAAATGTCTAGAGTAACGTAAAGTATTTTGGTGAAATCTACTTCCGGTCGCAAGATTTGCAGTCTTCAAAATGAAAATTTGTTCAAGCTAATATTCTGCAAATGTGAACGACTGAAGTCTCAAATTTTCAAGACTGATAGTCAGTCATCAGTGTGTTTGCATCATGTGAGAATCGTACGTAACCGTCACTTCCGGTCGTGACAGGAAGCGATATAAAAAATATAATTTTTTGAAGGTTTTTTTTTTTTTGGACAGATATTCGGGCTATTATGGATGATGATTAGGTCTTGTTCATGTAAAATATGTCCACCGGAAGTGCCGACCGAAAAACCGGAAGTTGTCTCAAACATGTGTATTTTTGTCGAAAGCTAAAAGTATGATTAGTTGAGAATTATTAAGATGTAGAATAAAATATTTATTCGATTGGAGCTCTTCCGGTCATGACCGAAAGTGAATACAGACAACAGGAATCATAACGTGTTTTTTTTTTTTTTTTTTTTTTTTTTTTTTTTTTTGTAAGGCGCAACGGTACATTTTGTGGAATATAATTTTGAAAATTCCAATGCATTTCACAAATTGGAACCGAATTTGACTAAAGCAATCTGAACTGCAGTTTTTTTCCAACACTGATGACCTTTATATCAACGGATAATGTGTGAGGAAAATAAAATTCAATTGTAATGAATGGCTTTTAAACTTCCAATCTCGACAGGGAGTGGTATAACGGAAGACCTACTCATTACTAGTAATGAGTTTCTAGTTATTATTTTTTTCCCCCTTTTTTTCTCGGCACGATTTCTCAGAGATGGCTGGATGGATTTTCTTGAAATTGTCAGAGATGATAGAGAATGAAAATACCCCCAGGTTTTTTTTTTTTTTTTTTTTCATTTTTTCAAAATCTACTTCCGATCGTTAGATATGTCCAATTTCCGTTTTTTAGAAGAGATTTTGTCCAGCGTTTTTCTCAGAAACGGTAAAGGATAGAGTCACCAAATTTTCAGAGTTGATAGATCTCACCTTGTAGGCGTGCAGTTGAGGGTTTATAGTTTTTGCCGTCACTTCGGGTCGTCACCGGAAGTGATAAAATGAATCGAAAAAATAAAGATGTAGTTTTTGGAATCGAAACTTATACCACTTTATCCGATGTCTTTTGGAATATTGAAAACCGTTGACCCCACCGGAAGTCTAAACGTCCACTTCCGGTAATTAAGGAAAAACTTTTCAAATTCTCCTTTTTCAATGCCTTAAATCTCGTTTACTAAACAAGTGTTTGACTTATATTTCACATATATTATAGACACTATAAATGTCTAGAGTAACTTCAAATATTATTCGAAAATTCACTTCCAGTCGTAAGATAGGGGGTGGACAAATTCAAACTTTGTTTTTTCAGTTTCTCAATAACGAATATATATAGACGATTGAAACTTGTAGGGTTGATCAACTAGCACTAGTCCATTGTACACATACTTTCAATTTTTACGTCCGTCACTTCTGCTCTATACCGGAAGTATTTGAAAAAAATGACGATTTGCCGATTTCTTCGAGTGATTTCTCAGAGATGGCTAGATAGATTTTCTTGAAATTTTCAGGAATAATGTCTTATGAAATGACTTTGCTGTGGTTCTTTTTGTTTTTACAAAATTCACTTGCGGTAGGGAAATATGGCCAATTTTCTGTTTCTCAAACGAGATTTTGTCCAGCATTTTTCTTGGAAAGGGTAAAAGATAGGTTTATCAAATATTCAGGGATGATCAATATCTGTTTGTAAGCATGCAATAGGGTGTTGAGCATGTCGACCGTCACTTCCTGTTGTTACCGGAAGTGATTGAAAGAACTGGAAATTTCAAAAATATTCCTTAAAATTGAAACCTATATTAGTTTATTAAGTCTCTTTCAAAGTTTCAAAAGAATATTGACCCGTCGGTAGTCAAAACGACTACTTCCGGTTTCTTGATAAAATACATTTTTATTTTTCGTCTCTTTGTCCCCATAAATCTCGCTTATATTTGAAGTGTTTGATATGCTTTTCACATGTCTTAAGACCAGTATCAACTTCTAGAGTTTTGACAATTTTGTTTTTCAAAATTGACTTCCGGTCGGTAGTTACCTACTACTTTTTCTTTCTTTAGTCGACTTCTTTTTGTTGAGAACTCTTTCAGATAGAGACGTGAAATTTTCAGGGAATATAGACAGTAAAGAGTCGCTGTCATTTATAGGAAAATACATCTGATTAGTACTTCTGGTCGTCACCGGAAGTTACAAGAAATGAGTAAAAAATTCGATAATACATTTCTCATTTATTGTTCAAGTACATTATCTGATATATTTGAATGTTTTTCGTAGGATCAGAAAACTCTTTACCGGAAGTGAACAAACGGAAGACCTACTCATTACTAGTAATGAGTGTCTATTTATTATTATTATTATTATTTTGACCAAATTTTTCTCGAAAACTATACGGTGGTTTTCAATGAAACTTTCAGGAAAAATGCATTATATTATGAAAGTTGTTTATCACAAAATAAAAATTCCATTTCGGTTCAATGTTATGCACAATTTCCTGATTTTCAAATGGAACTTTGTCCGCGGGTGATCTACAGGAAGGGCTAAAGATATGAACTGGAGACTTATTAGAGATGATAGAACATGACTTATAGATTTGCGTAAGCACTATTTCGTACGTCGTCATCACTTCCGGTCGCTACCGGAAGGGAACTTAAGAAATGGATTTTTTCAATTTTTTTGTTTTTTAATGTTTTTCTTTGATAAAGGTAAGATAAATAGAGACTTTTTATAGAAAGCTGAATATGATATTTGTTTTTAAATTAATCAAACCAAACTCTAGATATTCGTAATTTTCATTTTGAAGCGAGGTCCTCGCTAGCCTAATGGTTAGCGTAGTGGATTTTCATGCGGTCAACCCGGGTTCAATCCCCCAGATTACTCGAATATTTTTTTCCCACTTTATAACAAATGAAGAATTTAAGGTTATCTACTGGACACGTAAAGAACGGAAGACCTTGTTGCCATGGCAACAAGTTTCTAGTTAAGGTCTTCCGTCTCCAACGGAAGACCTTCTAGTGATTCTACTGTTTATTATTATTTAAGGTCTTCCGTCTCCAACGGAAGACCTTCTAGTGATTCTACTGTTTATTATTATGTTCCCCAAACAAAGTTTGGGAACATATTGTTTTTACTCTGTTTCTTATTAAGGTCTTCCGTCTCCTGCGGAAGACCTTACTATTATTGTTCGCGTTCTTCTTCTTCATTATTATTATTATTATTATTATTTTCCTTGGTAGTACACGCGTTTTTCTCAGCCATTTCTCGATCGATTTTCACGCAATTTTTAGGAAAGATGTCTTTTGGTGACGAGACTTTGCTTGCAAAATTTCGTGCTTGACGTCACTTCCGGTCAGGAGTTATCTCTCTTTTAGTGACTTTTTGAAGGGCCTTGTTGTCCACACATCTCCTCCGTTAGTTTTGAAGCTAGAGTCTTGAAATTTCTACACAAGATAGAGTAAACATTTTAGAAGATTTGTGGGGGATTCGATTTTACCGGAGGCGATTTGCCTAAAAGCTCGTCTCGACCTGAAAAAATGGATGCCAAAAATTTTCGCGGATTTCGGAGATTTTTGACATTTGATCTCCAATATCTTTTTTCTTGCAAATATTTTGTTAAGACATGTAGAACAAAAGTTGTGCACATTTACGAGATCTTTTCGAAAATATCAAGATTTAGGGGCTAGCCCCTTCAATTAGGGATCTAGAAGGGCTCAAAGTCTAGATCAAATATCTCAAAAATCGTTAATATTTTGGTATAAGTCAAAGAACCAAAAATGTTCATCTCAACAATCCAAATCTATTCATATAAAAATTGAGGTCATATGTTACGTAATAAGGGATTTTAAGGGCCAAAACCATACATTTTTTACCCCTTGTATCTCGAAAACGACAAATATTTTGAAAAGCGATAAAGAACAAAAGTTGTTCAGAATGATGATCTGAACAATATGCATATTTCGTTTTTAACCTATGTGGCCCCGTTAGGGAGCTACAGTTTGGCCCCTAAAAATTACTTCTACAAATAACTCGAGAACGGTAAAGAATTTCTAAATACTTGTTGAACAAAAAATGTTTGAAATGTCATGACCTTTCTTACGATATCAAGCAAAAGGGGCTGACCCTTTAAATTAGGGGCCCAGAAGGGTCCAAAGGTTTATGAGAATATCTCAGAAACTATTAATATTTTATAATAAGTTGTAGAAGCGGAAATGTTCATCTCAACGAGCTTCATCTTATCAAATCAAAAAGTAGGTCATATGTTACGTAATTAGAGATTTTAAGGGCCAAAATCGTAAATATTTGACGCTTCATATCTTTAAAACGACATATTTTTTGAAAAGCATTATTGAACAAAAGTTGTTCAATGTGTCATAACCTATCGATCAATATCAAAAAATGGGTCTGTGGGCCTCATGGCTCGCCCGTAGAGTCGATTTTTGTCGATATCAGTCGATTTCAAAAACTTGTAACTGGTAAATATTTTGTAAGGACATATTGAACAAAAGTTGTTCAGTTTATCGAGATCTATCGATTGATATCAAGAAATAGGCCTATGGTCCTAATGGCTCACCTGTAGAATCGATTTTTTGTCGATATCGGTCGATCTCAATAACTTTTTACAGGTAAATATTTTGTAAAGACATATAGAACTAAAGTTGTTGAGTCTATAGAGGACTAACAAATGACATCAAGAAATAGGCCCGCGGGCCTTATGGCTCGCCTGGAGAGTCGAATTTCAAACGAATTTCACCGCAACTTTGCTTCAGAGGCTTATGATATGAAAAATTGATTATATCTAAAGTGTCTTAAAGTCGGAAACTAAATTGGGACTCATTTGTCTTTTTTTTTTTTTTTTTTAACTCCGAGTGCATCAACAAATCAGACGGAAGACCTACTCGTTGCTCGCAACGAGATCGTGTCTAGTTAAGGTCTTCCGTCTCCTGCGGAAGACCTTACTATTATTGTTCGCGTTCTTCTTCTTCATTATTATTATTATTTTTATTATTATTATTATTATTATTATTATTATTATTTTCCTTGGTAGTACACGCGTTTCTCTCAGCCATTTCTCAATCGATTTTCACGCAATTTTCAGGAACGATGTCTTTTGGTGACGAGACTTTGCTTGCAAAATTTCGTGCTTGACGTCACTTCCGGTCAGGAGTTATCTCTCTTTTAGTGACTTTTTGAAGGGCCTTGTTGTCCACACATCTCCTCCGTTAGTTTTGAAGCTAGAGTCTTGAAATTTCTAAACAAGACAGAGTAAACATTTTAGAAGATTTGTGGGGGATTCGATTTTACCGGAGGCGATTTGCCTAAACGCTCGCCTGGACCTGAAAAAATGGATGCCAAAATTTTTCGCCGATTTCGGAGATTTTTGACATTTGATCTCCAATATCTTTTTTCTTGCAAATATTTTGTTAAGACATGTAGAACAAAAGTTGTGCACATTTACGAGATCTTTTCGAAAATATCAAGATTTAGGGGCTAACAATTAAATTAGGGATCTAGAAGGGCTCAAAGTCTAGATCAAATATCTCAAAAATCGTTAATATTTTGGTATAAGTCAAAGAACCAAAAATGTTCATCTCAACAATCCAAATCTATTCATATAAAAATTGAGGTCATATGTTACGTAATAAGGGATTTTAAGGGCCAAAACCATACATTTTTTACCCCTTGTATCTCGAAAACGACAAATATTTTGAAAAGCAATAAAGAACAAAAGTTGTTCAGAATGATGATCTGAACAATATGCATATTTCGTTTTTACCCTATGTGGCCCCGTTAGGGAGCTACAGTTTGGCCCCTAAAAATTACTTCTACAAATAACTCGAGAACGGTAAAGAATTTCTAAATACTTGTTGAACAAAAAATGTTTGAAATGTCATGACCTTTCTTACGATATCAAGCAAAAGGGGCTGACCCTTTAAATTAGGGGCCCAGAAGGGTCCAGAGGTTGATGAGAATATCTCAGAAACTATTAATATTTTGTAATAAGTCATTGAAGCGGAAATGTTCATCTAAACGAGCTTGTTCTTATCAAATCAAAAAGTAGGTCATATGTTATGTAATAAGGGATTTTAAGGGCCAAAATCATAAATAATTGACGCCTCATATCTTGAAAACGACAAATATTTTGAAAAGCATTATTGAACAAAAGTTGTTCAGAATGATAATCTAAACAATATGTACATTTCGTTTTTTCCCTATGTGGCCCCGTTAGGGAGCTACAGTTTGGCCCCTAAATATTTCTTGTAGAGATAACTCGAGAACGGTAAAGAATTTCTAAATACTTGTTGAGCAAAATTTTTTTCAAATGACAAGGCCTTTCTTACGATATCAAGCAAAACGAGCTGGCCCTTTAAATTAGGGGTTCAGAAGGGTCCAAATGTTTTTGAGAATATCTCAGAAACTATTAATATTTTATAATAAGTTGTAGAAGCGGAAATGTTCATCTCAACGAGCTTCATCTTATCAAATCAAAAAGTAGGTCATATGTTACGTAATTAGAGATTTTAAGGGCCAAAATCGTAAATATTTGACGCCTCATATCTTTAAAACGACATATTTTTTGAAAAGCATTATTGAACAAAAGTTGTTCAATGTGTCATAACCTATCGATCAATATCAAAAAATGGGTCTGTGGGCCTCATGGCTCGCCTGTAGAGTCGATTTTTGTCGATATCAGTCGATTTCAAAAACTTGTAACTGGTAAATATTTTGTAAGGACATATTGAACAAAAGTTGTTCAGTTTATCGAGATCTATCGATTGATATCAAGAAATAGGCCTATGGTCCTAATGGCTCGCCTGTAGAGTGGATTTTTTGTCGATATCGGTCGATCTCAATAACCTTTTACAGGTAAATATTTTGTAAAGACATATAGAACTAAAGTTGTTGAGTCTATAGAGGGCTAACAAATGACATCAAGAAATAGGCCCGCGGGCCTTATGGCTCGCCTGGAGAATCGAATTTCAAACGAATTTCACCGCAACTTTGCTTCAGAAGCTTATGATATGAAAAATTGATTATATCTAAAGTGTCTTAAAGTCGGAAACTAAATTGGGACTCATTTTTTTTTTTTTTTTAACTCCGAGTGCATCAACAAATCGGACGGAAGACCTACTCGTTGCTCGCAACGAGATCGTGTCTAGTTATTATTATTATTATTCTTTTTCTCCGGTACTTTTTTGTCCGGTAGTGTTCTCAGAAACTACAAAAGGGATCGATATGAAACTTTCCAGGATGATAGTATAGCGTTTGTAGATGTGCATAGTGATAGTCATTTTGTCTGCACGTGCATGCACGCGCGCACACGTGCATTGCAATTTTGGTACAAAAAGTGGAAAATCAGAATATTAAAGGAAGCGATATAAAACCTATATAGGATGATAGTATATCATTTGTAGATATGAAAAATAATAGTGATTTTGTCAGCACGCGCACGCATGCGCGTGCACGCGCATTACAAAATTTGTACACTAACTTTGGAATCAGTCTAACTTTTTTGTTGTTCATTGAAATGGCTTGAAATTCATATCATAGGTAAATATTGAGACCCTTAACTGATCTGCATGGTCAAAATTACCAATTTGCACGCGCATGCACGTGCGCTTCATTTTGATTGGATAATGCTAAAACGTTTGTAACTATCTTATTTATGAAGCGAATGAGATGATATTCACAGCATATGTAGACGATATGTGTATCTATATGTTGGTGTAACAAAAAATGCCAACGCGCATGCGCGTGCAACGTTTTTTAAATGTTCAATTTTTAAAGGACGATAACGTTTTTGTTTTTCATCAAATTCTATTCATATTAGGGGTTTAGATGTATCTTGGTACTCCTTACAAATTGCTGTGGTTAGAATTACTGCTCAGCACGTGCATGCACGTGTGCTGATTTCTGATTGGACGATTTTAAAATCGCTATAACTTCCTTATATTTGGTGGAAACGTTATGAAATTCATACTGTGGGTATATGATACAAATGCCTGTTGAATGACATCAACAAAAATTCGGAATCATACACGCGTGCGCGTGTATGCACGTGCAACGCTTTCTTTCATTTCTTGGTACTGAAATGACCATATTGAACGTACTACATGTAATTAAAGGCTAAAATAAAATGATTTTTTCCTATAGATTCACAAGGACATCACTTTTTAATTGGGGGAGGTTTGGGGAACATCTGTAACGGTCCCCGTTACAATTAGAACTAGTTTTTATTATTATTATTATTATTCTTTTTCTCCGGTACTTTTTTGTCCGGTAGTGTTCTCAGAAACTACAAAAGGGATCGATGTGAAACTTTTCAGGATGATAGTATAGCGTTTGTAGATGTGCATAGTGATAGTCATTTTGTCTGCACGTGCATGCACGCGCGCGCACGTGCATTGCAATTTTGGTACAAAAAATGGAAAATCAGAATATTGAAGGAAGCGATATAAAACCTAAATAGGATGATAGTATATCATTTGTACATATGAAATATAATAGTTATTTAGTCAGCACGCGCAGGCATGCGCGTGCACGCGCATTACAAAATTTGTACGCTAACTTTGGAATCAGTCTAACTTTTTTGTTGTTCATTGAAATGGCTTGAAATTCATATCATAGGTAGATATTGAGACCCTTAACTGATTTGCATGGTCGAAATTACCAATTTGCACGCGCATGCACGTGCGCTTCATTTTGATTGGATAATACTAAAACGTTTGTAACTCTCTTATTTATGAAGCGAATGCGATGATATTCACAACATACGTAGACAATATGAGTATCTATATATTGGTGTAGCAAAAAAATACCAACGCACACGTGCATGCGCGTGCAACGTTTTTTAAATGTTCAATTTTTAAAGGACGATAACGTTTTTGTTTTTCATCAAATTCTATTGATATTAATGGTTTAGATGTGTCTTGGTACTCCTTACAAATTGCTGTGGTTAGAATTACTGCTCAGCACGTGCATGCACGTGTGCTGAATTCTGATTGGACGATTTTAAAATCGCTATAACTTCCTTATATTTGGTGGAAACGATATGAAATTCACACTGTGGGTATATGATACACATCCCTGTTGAACGACATCAACAAAAATTCGGATTCATACACGAGTGCGCGTGTATGCGCGTGCAACGCTTTCTTTCATTTTTTGGTACTGAAATGACCATATTGAACTTACTACATGTAATTAAAGGCTAAAATAAAATGATTTTTTGCTATAGATTCACAAGTACATCACTTTTTAATTGGGGGAGGTTTGGGGAACATCTGTAACGGTCCCCATTACAATTAGAACTAGTTATGTTCCCCAAACAAAGTTTGGGAACATATTGTTTTTACTCTGTTTCTTCTTCTTCTTCTTCTTCTTATTCTTTTTCTCCGGTACTTTTTTGTCCGGTAGTGTTCTCAGAAACTACAAAAGGGATCGATATGAAACTTTCCAGGATGATAGTATAGCGTTTGTAGATGTGCATAGTGATAGTCATTTTGTTTGCACGTGCATGCACGCGCGCGCACGTGCATTGCAATTTTGGTACAAAAATGGAAAATCAGAATATTGAAGGAAGCGATATAAAACCTAAATAGGATGATAGTATATCATTTGTACATATGAAAAATAATAGTTATTTTGCCAGCACGCGCACGCATGCGCGTGCACGCGCATTACAAAATTTGTACGCTAACTTTGGAATCAGTCTAACTTTTTTGTTGTTCATTGAAATAGCTTGAAATTCATATCATAGGTAGATATTGAGACCCTTAACTGATTTACATAGTCAAAATTACCAATTTGCACGCACATGCACGTGCGCTTCATTTTGATTGGATAATGCTAAAACGTTTGTAACTATCTTATTTATGAAGCGAATGAGATGATATTCACAGCATACGTAGACAATATGTGTATCTATATGTTGGTGTAACAAAAAATGCCAACGCACACGCGCATGCGCATGCAACGTTTTTTAAATGTTCAATTTTTAAAGGACGATAACGTTTTTGTTTTTCATCAAATTCTATTGATATTAGGGATTTAGATGTATCTTGGTACTCCTTACAAATTGCTGTGGTTAGAATTACTGCTCATCACGTGCATGCACGTGTGCTGATTTCTGATTGGACGATTTTAAAATCGCTATAACTTCCTTATATTTGGTGGAAACGTTATGAATTTCATACTGTGGGTATATGATACAAATGCCTGTTGAACGACATCAACAAAAATTCGGAATCATACACGCGTGCGCGTGTATGCACGTGCAACGCTTTCTTTCATTTCTTGGTACTGAAATGACCATATTGAACGTACTACATGTAATTAAAGGCTAAAATAAAATGATTTTTTCCTATAGATTCACAAGGACATCACTTTTTAATTGGGGGAGGTTTGGGGAACATCTGTAACGGTCCCCGTTACAATTAGAACTAGTTAAGGTCTTCCGTTTCCAACGGAAGACCTTCTAGTGATTCTACTGTTTTTTCTTCTTCTTCTTCTTCTTATTTTTTTTCCCCTTTCGTCTCCGAGACCGCTGGATGGATTTTCCTGAAACTTTCACAGGTTATAGACAACGATGGTACCTCAAGGCATTTTTTTCATTTTTTCAAAATTCACTTCCGTTCGTCAGATTCGTCCGATTTTCCGGTTTTTGAAAGAAACTTTGTCCGGGGGTAAACTTGAAAACCACTAAAGATAATCGAATGAAACTTTCAGGGATGATAGATCTATTTTCTCTATGGTGCATGCACGTAATATTTTTTGTCGCCGTGACTTCCGGTCGTCACCAGAAGTGATTAAATAAATCATCAATTTCAAACTTTTTTCTTTCAAATTGAAACCTACTTTGGTTTATCATATTTCGTTCTAATTCTCAAAAAATGTTGACCCCACCGGAAGTTGAATCTTCAACTTCCGGTTATATCAAAGAAAGCCCACTCATTCTCTCATTTTTCAGTGCCATAAATCTTGGTCATGAAACTAGTTAATGAGTTGAGTTTTACATATATTATAGTCACTATAAATGTCTAGAGTAACGTCAAATGTTTTTATAGAATTTACTTCCGGTCGGCAAATACGGCTTATTAGCTGTTTTCGTTGTCTAGCGTTTTTCTCAGAAACAGTAAAAGATAGAGTCACCAAATTTTCAGAGTGAATAGATCTCACTTTGTAGGCGTGCAGGAGGGGGTTAAGAATGTCGGCCGTCACTTCCGGTCGTCACCGGAAGTGATTAATGAATCATAAATTTCAAACTTTTTTCTTTCAAATTGAAACCTATATCGGTTTTCTAGGTCTCGTTCTAATTCTCAAAAAATGTTGACCTCACCGGACGTTGAATTTCCAACTTCCGGTTATATCAAAGGAAGACTATTCATTCTCTCATTTTTCAGTGCCATACATCTCGATCATGAAACAAGTTAATGATTTGAATTTTATATATGTTATAGATACTATAAATGTCTAGAGTATATTTAAATATTTTTGTAAAATTCATTTCCGGTCGTGAGATATGGGGTGGACATATTCAAACCTTGTCTTTTCAGTTTCTCAATAATGAATATAGATAGACGCTTGAAACTTCTAGAGTTGATCAACTAACATTAGTCCAATGTACACATACATTCAATTTTTTCATCCGTCACTTCCGGTCTCTACCGGAAGTATTTGAAAAAATGTCGATTTTCCGATTTCTTCGAGTCTGGATATATTTTCTTGATATTTTCAGGAATAATGTCTGATGAAATGACCTTGCTATAATGATTTTTGTTTTTACAAAATTCACTTCCGGTCGGAAAATATGGCCGATTTTCTGTTTCTCAAAAGGAATTTTGTCCAGCATTTTACTTCGAAAAGGTAAAATATAGGTTCATCAAATATTCAGGGATGATCAGTCTCCGTTTGTAAGAGTGCAGTAGGGGGTTGAACATGTCGACCCTCACTTCCTGTCGTCACCGGAAGTGAGGGAAAGAATCGTAAATTTCAAACTTTTTCCTTTAAATTGAAACCTATACTGGTTTATTAACTCTCTTTCAAAGTGTCAAAAGAATATTGAGTCTGTCGGTAGTCAAAACGACTACTTCCGGTTTCTTGATAAAATACCTTTTTACTTTTCGTCTCTTTGTCCCCATAAATCTCGCTTATATTTGAAGTCTTTCATATGATCTTCACTTGTCTTAATAAAAGTATCAACTTCTAAAGTTTTGATAATTTTGTTTTTCAAAATTGACTTTCGGTCGGTAGTAACCTACTACTTTTTCTTTCTTTAGTCTACTTCTTTTTGTTGAGAACTCTTTCAGATAGAGACGTGAAATACTCAGGGAATATCAACAGTAAAGAGTCGCTCTCATTTATAGGAAAACGCATCTGAATAGTACTTCCGGTCGTCACCGGAAGTTACGAGAAAGGAGTAAAAATTTCGATACTACATTTCTCATTCATTGTTAAGGCACATTTTCTGATACATTTAAATGGTTTTTGTAGGAATAGAAAGCTCTTCACCGGAAGTGGTCTAACGGAAGACCTACTCATTACTAGTAATGAGTGTCTAGTTATTATTATTATTATGTTTTCCCTTTCGTCTCCGAGACCGTTGGATGGATTTTCCTAAAACTTTCACAGGTTATAGGGAACGATGGTACCTCGAGGTATTTTTTTCATTTTTTCAAAATTCACTTCCGTTCGTCAGATACGTCCGATTTTCCGGTTTTTGAAAGAAACTTTGTCCGGGGGTAAACTTGAAAACCACTAAAGATAATCGAATGAAACTTTCAGGGATGATAGATCTATTTTCTCTATGGTGCATGCACGTAATATTTTTTGTCGCCGTCACTTCCGGTCGTCACCGGAAGTGATAAAATAAATCATCAATTTCAAACTTTTTTCTTTCAAATTGAAAGCTACTTCGGTTTACTATATCTCGTTCTAATTCTCAAAAAATGTTGACCCCACCGGAAGTTGAATCTCCAACTTCCGGTTATATCAAAGAAAGACTATTCATTCTCTCATTTTTCAGTGCCATAAATCTCGGTCATGAAACTAGTTATTATTATTATTATTTTTTTTTCCCTTTCGTCTCCGAGACCGCTGGATGGATTTTCCTGAAACTTTCACAGGTTATAGACAACGATGGTACCTCGAGGCATTTTTTTTTTTTTTCAAAATTCACTTCCGTTCGTCAGATACGTCCGATTTTCCGGTTTTTGAAAGAAAGATTGTCCGGGGGTAAACTTGAAAACCACTAAAGATAATCGAATGAAACTTTCAGGGATGATAGATCTATTTTCTCTATGGTACATGCACGTATTATTTTTTGTCGCCGTGACTTCCGGTCGTCACCGGAAGTGATTAAATAAATCATCAATTTCAGACTTTTTTCTTTCAAATTTAAACCTATATCGGTTTACCAGGTCTCGTTCTAATCCTCAAAAAATGTTGATCCCACCGGAAGTTGAATCTCCAACTTCCGTTTATATCAAAGAAAGACCATTCATTTTCTCATTTTTCAGTGCCATAAATCTTGGTCATGAAACTAGTTAATGAGTTGAGTTTTACATATATTATAGTCACTATAGATGTTTAGAGTAACGTCAAATGTTTTTGTAAAATTCACTTCCGGTCGGCTAATACGGCTTATTAGCTGTTTTCGTTGTCGAGCGTTTTTCTCAGAAACGGTAAAAGATAGAGTCATCAAATTTTCAGAGTAAATAGATCTCACTTTGTAGGCGTGCAGTAGGGGATTAAAAATGTCGGCTGTCACTTCCGGTCGTCACCGGAAGTGATTAATAAATCATAAATTTCAAACTTTTTTCTTTCAAATTGAAACCTATATTGGTTTATTAGGTCTCGTTCTAATTCTCAAAAAAATGTTGACCCCATCGGAAGTTGAATCTCCAACTTCCGGTTATATCAAAGAAAGACTATTCATTCTCTCATTTTTCAGTGCCATAAATCTCGGTCATAAAACAAGTTAATGATTAAAATTTTACATATGTTTTAAAGACTATAAATGTCTAGAGTAAATTGAAATATTTTTGTAAAATTCACTTCCGGTCTTGAGATATGGGGTGGACATATTCAGACCTTGTTTTTTCAGTTTCTCAATAATGAATATAGATATACGCTTGAAACTTGTAGAGTTGATCAACTAACATTAGTCCAGTGTACACATACATTCAATTTTTTCGTTCGTCACTTCCGGTCTATACCGGAAGTATTTTTAAAAAATTCGATTTTCCGATTTCTTCGAGTGATTTCTCAGAGATGGCTGGATATATTTTCTTGAAATTTTCAGGAATAATGTCTTATGAAATGACCTTGCTATAATTATTTTTGTTTTTACAAAATTTACTTTCGGTCGGAAAATATGGCCGATTTTCTATTTCTCAAAAAGAATTTTGTCCAGCATTTTTCTTGGAAAAGATAAAATATAGGTTCATCAAATATTTAGGGATGATCAATCTCCGTTTGTAAGCGTGCAGTAGGGGATTGAACATGTCGACCGTCACTTCCTGTCGTCACCGGAAGTGATGGAAAGAATTGCAAATTTCAAACTTTTTCTTTCAAATTGAAACCTATACTAGTTTATTAACTCTCTTTCAAAGTGTCAAAAGAATATTGAGTCTGTCGGTAGTCAAAACAACTACTTCCGGTTTCTTGATAAAATACCTTTTTACTTTTCGTCTCTTTGTCTCCATAAATATCGCTTATATTTGAAGTCATTCATATGATTTTCACAAGTCTTAAAAAGTATCAACTTCTAGAGTTTTGATAATTTTGTTTTTTAAAATTGACTTCCGGTCGGTAGTAACCTACTACTTTTTCTTTCTTTAGTCTACTTCTTTTTGTTGAGAACTCTTTCAGATAGAGAAGTGAAATTTTCAGGGAATATAGACTGTAAAGAGTCGCTGTCATTTATAGGAAAACGCATCTGAATAGTACTTCCGGTCGTCACCGGAAGTTACGAGAAAGGAGTAAAAAATTCGATAATACATTTCTCATTCATTGTTAAGGCAAATTTTCTGATACATTTAAATGGTTTTCGTATAAATAGAAAGCTCTTTACCGGAAGTGGTCTAACGGAAGACCTACTCATTACTAGTAATGAGTGTCTAGTTATTATTATTATTTTTTTTTTTCCCTTTCGTCTCCGAGACCGTTGGATGGATTTTCCTGAAACTTTCACAGGTTATAAGGAACGATGGTACCTCGAGGTATTTTTTTCATTTTTCAAAATTCACTTCCGTTCGTCAGATACGTCCGATTTTCCGGTTTTTGAAAGAAACTTTGTCCGGGGGTAAACTTGAAAACCACTAAAGATAATCGAATGAAACTTTCAGGGATGATAGATCTATTTTCTCTATGGTGCATGCACGTAATATTTTTTGTCGCCGTCTCTTCCGGTCGTCACCGGAAGTGATCAAATAAATCATCAATTTCAAACTTTTTTCTTTCAAATTGAAACCTACTTTGGTTTACTATATCTCGTTCTAATTCTCAAAAGATGTTGATCCCACCGGAAGTTGAATCTCCAACTTCCGGTTATATCAAAGAAAGACTATTCATTCTCTCATTTTTCAGTGCCATAAATCTCGGTCATGAAACTAGTTAATGAGTTGAGTTTTACATATATTATAGTCACTATAAATGTCTAGAGTAACGTCAAATGTTTTTGTAAAATTCACTTCCGGTCGGCAAATACGGCTTATGAGCTGTTTTCGTTGTCAATCGTTTTTCTCAGAAACGGTAAAAGATAGAGTCACCAAAATTTCAGAGTGAATAGATCTCACTTTGTAGGGGTGCAGTAGGAGGGTAAGAATGTCGGTCGTCACTTCCGGTCGTCACCGGAAGTGATTAATAAATCATAAATTTCAAACTTTTTTTTTTCAAATTGAAACCTATATCGGTTGATTAGGTCTCGTTCTAATTCTCAAAAACTATTGACCCCACCGGAAGTTGAATATCCAACTTCCGGTTACATGAAAGAAAAACTATTCATTATCTCATTTTTCAGTGCCATAAATCTCGATCATAAAACAAGTTAATGATTTGAATTTTATATATGTTATAGACATTATAAATGTCTAGTGTAAATTCAAAATTTTTTGTAAAATTCACTTCCGGTCGTGAGATATGGGGTGGACATATTCAAACCTTGTTTTTTCAGTTTCTCAATAATGAATATAGATAGACGCTTGAAACTTGTAGAGTTGATCAACTAACATTAGTCCATTGTACACATACATTCAATTTTTTCGTCCGTCACTTCCGGTCTATACCGGAAGTATTTGAAAAATGTCGATTTTCCGATTTCTTCGAGTGATTTCTCAGAGATGGTGGATAGATTTTTTTGAAATTTTCAGGAATAATGTCTTATGAAAGGACCTTCCTATAACTATTTTTGTTTTTACAAAATTCACTTCCGGTCGGAAAATATGGGCGATTTTCTGTTTCTCAAAAGGAATTTTGTCCAGCATTTTTCTTGGAAAAGGTAAAATATAGGTTCATCAATTATTCAGGAATTATAAATCTCCGTTTGCAGTCGTGCAGTAGAGGGTTGAACATGTCGACCGTCACTTCCTGTCGTCACCGGATGTGATTGAAAGAATCGCAAATTTTAAACTTTTTCTTGTAAATTGAAACCTATACTAGTTTATTAAGTCTCTTTGAAAGTGTCAAAAGAATATTGACTCCGTTGGTAGTCAAAACAACTACTTCCGGTTTCTTGATAAAATACCTTTTTACTTTTCATATGATTTTCACATGTCATAATAAAAGTATCAACTTCTAGAGTTTGGATCATTTTGTTTTTCAAAATTGACTTCCGGTCGGTAATAACCTACTACTTTTTCTTTCTTTAGTCTACTTCTTTTTGTTGAGAACTCTTTCAGATAAAGACGTGAAATTTTCAGGGAATATAGACAGTAAAGAGTCGCTGTCATTTATAGGAAAACGCATCATAAAAGTACTTCCGGTCATCACCGGAAGGTACGAGAAATGAGTAAAAAATTCGATAATACATTTCTCATTCATTGTTAAGGCACATTTTCTGATATATTTAAATGGTTTTCGTAGGAACAGAAAGCTCTTTACCGGAAGTGGTCTAACGGAAGACCTACTCATTACTAGTAATGAGTTTCTAGTTATTATTATTTTTCTCCGGTACTTTTTTGTCCGGGAGTGTTCTCAGAAACTATAACAGGCATCAATATGAAAGTTTCCAGGATGATAGTATAGAGTTTGTAGATGTGCAGAAGCATAGTGATTTTGTCCGCACATGTATGCACGCGCACGCACGTGCATTGCAATTTTGGTACAAAAAATTGAAAATCAGAATATACAAGGGATCGATATGAAACTTAAATAGGATGATAGTATATCATTTGTAGGTATGAAAAATAATATTCATTTTGCTGCACGCGTGTGCATGCATATGCATGTGCATCACAATTTTCGTACACTAACTTTGTAATCAGTGTAACTTTTTTGTTGTTCTTTGAAATGGTTCGTTATTCATATCATATCTAGGTATTAAGATCCTTAACTGATCTGCATTTTCAAAAATACCAATCTGCACGCGCATGCTCGTGCGCTTCAGTTTGATCGGATAATACTAGAACGTTTGTAACTCTCTTATGGATGAAGTGAATGAGTAGATATTCACAGCATAGGTCGATAATATGTGTATCTATATTTTGGGAAAATAAAAAATGCCAACACGCGCGTGGGCGTGCATCGTCTTTCAAAACTTGATTTTTTAAGGGACAATAACGTTTTCTTTTTTATCAAATTCTTTTGATTTTTAGGTTCTAGGTGTATCTTAATACTTTTTCCAAATTGCTGTGGTTAAAACTACTGCTTTGCACGTACATGCACGTGTACTGAATTCTGATTGGGCGACTTTAAAATTACTATAACTTCCTTATTTTTGATGGAAATGTTATGAAATTCACACTGTGGGTATATAATTCAAAGACCTGTTGAATGATATCAACAGAAGTGCAGAATCATAGACGCGTGCGCGTATGTGCACGTGCATTAGTTTCTGTCATTCCTTCATACTGAAATGACCATATTAAACGCACTACCTGTAATTAAAGGCTAAAATAAAATGATTTCTTGCTATAGGTTTACAATGACATCAGTTTTTAATTGGGGGAGCTTGGGGACATATGTAACGGTCCCTGTTACAATTAAAACAAGTTTGTTGATTCTTTTACAGGTCAAGGATTTGAGACTGTTTTCTGATTGGCAATCGTGCATGTATGTACGGTGTAGTCATTATTTGTCATATAAATTAAAATATGTCGAGTGATTGTGATTCATTGGATGAATACAACAGATATGTTCGTTATGTGGAATCTGGTGAGCTGGTGTTTAATCAAGACGAGGAAAAGTCGCATCAGATAAACATCAAGGAACTGTTGATAGAGACGGAAGAGATAACGTTAGAATCTGATTGGTCAGTGCAATCATTTCCACAGGTAAAGTAGTAACAGTGCAAAATGGTAAGGGTATGGGGATGAGGGGCAAGGGGAAAATTCGCGCAATTCCCGTTGTCCTGTGTAGGAGTGCGACTTTATTGGTCGAAAACTGAACTTCCATGTCCAGGCGGAGCATTTGCCACGTATCTTGTGGAATAACCCCCAGCCACCTATAAAAGACGCAAAACTGAATGAGTGGACAGAGGGAAGATATCAACTCCTGCTGTTTTTAGCAGGATGTTTGATTCAGTCAGATAGAGTGGAAGATTTTGTACAATGGGCTGAAGAATTTGCCTCCCCACAGGTCCCCTCCCAGTCACATATTATGGACAGATCTGAGGAGCAGATGAGGAAGTTTTCAAGGTGGATGAGGTGGCATGATCCGGGTACATTTCAGTTAACACCAATAAATTCCCCCAGCGTTTTGATTCACTGGAGGTACCATATTCTATTCTATCAACATCTGACAGCAACACAAAGACTACAATATCTGCACTTTGGTCACCACTTCATGTCTGCTTTGGTGAATGTCCAGGAAGCAAATTATGAATTTTCACAGTCGTATTCTAAGAACGCAAGAATCTTATCCAAGAGAGGGCATGCTAGTGTTGCTGATGATGGACAACCAAACAAATTACCTCGCCCATTTGAGTAAAGTACTCGGAAAGTAGTGACTCTGGAGTGAATATTTTGTGTTAAATTTATATAGATGAACATTAATTTTTGTAACCTTCTATGTTAGTACAAATAGGAAACTATGGTAAAATGTAGTTAATATTTTTTATAGTTCGTTGTATATGTATTCCCGGTTATGCGGGGATACGTTTGAATTCTTTTACGCTTATATTTCTCATGATTCTGAGTAATGGTGAGTGTACCGGAAGATGCAGGGGCATCCCGCATTTTTAAATGGGGGGGGGGGTGTAGTAGGGTTAAGTATTCGACCGACAGGACTGACGTACGACCTGACTATTACTATAAATAGAGTGCATGATTGTCGTCAGAGAGCCAGTTGAGAGTAGAGCGTTGAGACGACAACAGGGCGAAGTAGACGATCAAGAGTTGGGCATTAGACTTAAACTTAGAACCTGGTAATCTATGTAATGTTTATAGTTTAATGAATATTACCACAATAGGTAACCACTTCCTAAAACATTCATGGTAATATCCTATCTTAATGATTTTGCCAGTAGTCGCAACACTAATGCAGGAACTGCATATGTGGATGCAGTCAGTGGCGGATTTAAGGGGTATGGGCGCAGCCGCCCTCCTCTTTTTTCTCTTCAAATTTTAGGTATATCGTGGTAATTTGTATAGAAAAATGTACTAAACGATAAAAGAAGCAATGATTTCTTCCACTCCCGGAGAAATAAATGACAAAGTCTTTTGATTTCTTAAATTACTTTATCAGCAGAACTTAATTTTTTCGAAAAACCCTTAAAATTTGCGTCATTTTATTAATTTCTACTTATAAAAGAGATAGAAAATCGTACGAATGACTAAATAGGAAAAAAAATTCAAGCCCTATAAAATCTGTAAAATCCAGGAGCTTCCGGGGGCTTCGCCCACTGGGCCTCCACCAGGGCTTAGCCCTGAACCCTCTGGGGGCCTCAAAGCGGCCCCCAGACCCCCTGCCTCATAAAGTGGCACCCCCAGTAACCACAATTCCTGAATCCGCCCTGGCAGTGTAAAAAAATCCCATTCAATACCACAAACGTTCATGAGACTCCTCAGATAACCAATTGCTCGAATGAGCGGATCAACACCCCATCCAATACGCAACAACAGTCATGCAAACAGTTTCATGGTACTTACACCTCATCAATGCCTTCTCTACTCTGTCCGGTGAAACAAAACCTCCCGATACGACAACCGGTTCCACAGAAGTGCGAGTGAACGATGACATATTTGAAGGCGTTGAATATCTGGAATAGGTCCGCGATCTACACAGCTCGGTATGACCAACTTCCTTAAAGGCAGAGGGATATCCGTTTCTTGTGTGTATTTTTCAAACCAAACGTGTTCGATGTAACGATAATCTTAGGGTGGCCTTGTGCGATGCACATACAATAGTCGAGTGGCTTCTGGCCAAGGACATTTCTTGCAGGCCCTGGCTAAGCAACAAACAATGGCAGGACAAAATCACCGACCATGCAGAGTACGCCAATGAAGACTGGGAGCCTCAGAACCATAATCATGGAATGTCATAGGCATCATGTCATCATTCATTTCTCTATCTAATATCCTTAATAATGTTAACTGCGATTTTGCTATTGCTTGAGCTTGTTCTGCGTATCATCAGTTTTTATATCGAGGCAGACTACATACACACACGTTTATGTATGGTCGTTATAACGATCAAGTTTGCCAAAGCAACCTATCATTGGGTCAAATGCTGTCTGACTTGTTTCCTTCCGATTGTTAGGTCGTTCTTGGCACACTGATTTTGACTACGGATAGCTCCATTTATCTGATCAAGATATGGGGGTCATGGCGGGTGTGACCGGTCGACAGGGGTTCCTTACTTCTCCTAGGCACCTGATCAAACCTCTGGTATATTCAGGGGTCCTTGTTTTGTATTGCTCATAGAGATTATGAGATTGATCACTGTTTGTTACCTTTATCTTTCATGATAGATAGTCAACAAACATGTAAATATTATTTACTTTCGGAAGGTTGGTGGTCTCTATTCAGTACATTGTATCTGGGTTCTCTCTACCACCAATAGAAACTGGGTGCCACCAGCTAACTGACAAATTGTTGAAGGTGGCGGAAAACAGCAAAACAATACAATACTAATTTATTTATTACTAAAGATTGTGCAAAACATATGCACCTTAATAAGTATTTTCTAATTCCCATGCACTGTGACCTTAACCTTAGACCTTATGCCCCCAAAATTGATAAGCATCTTTTCGTCTCTGTACGTGTCCATTTCTCCAAATTTGATTTCAATAAAGTACAAAATACTTGAGTTATTATCCAGAAACCAGTTTTAAAAGTCAAGTTCCATGCTGCCTTGAGAAAGAGATGTGCACTTCCTGGTATGGTTTCTCATGTGATGACACCATGGCTCATCCCATTCACTGTGGTTACCAATTAGATGTAGCTAAAAAGCAAACATCGGGACTCAATGAAAGGTGAAGATAACAAACAGTGATCAATCGCACAACTCCCACAAGCAATACAAAATAAATAGTTAGGCAAGCACGGGCCCCTGGACACACTAGAGGTGGGATCAGGTGCCTAGGAGGAGTAACCATCCCCTGTCGATCGGTCACACCTATCTATCAATACTGTAAATTCTTAACAATCGAACAGAAGATATTAGGTTTAATACACCAACTTCAACTAACTCCAGTTCTTGTCTAGCGAAGGGATTATTTTTAATTACTAATCTAACTTACTTTGTTGTTCAAAATATATATGATTTTGATTGTGCATGAATTACTGTTTATGAAATATGTGCTGAAATTCTAATCAGGATTTTTTAATGTAAATGTTCAATGCCCTATCGACAAATTTTAACATCATTGAAGCTCTTTTACATTTACTTTTTGAAAGAGTAATTAAAATTAATTTTCGATAAAATTATCAAATTTTCCAAAACTGATCAGAAACAAATTATAGATGTAGTAGCACAATAGAAGATATAATTATACATGTATACAGTCAACAACATTATCTTCTCTTTTGTTTTAATTAAATTGTTAACGATCTGCGCATCGTAGTTCTCTAAATGGGAGAAACCCTTTCCCCTTTGGATTATTTTTACAATAATGAATTAAATTCCCTGTTTACGTTGGCGATTTTCAAAAACAGTGATATAGATTACATATTTTATTCAAAATCATCCTTCGATAAAAATGCATTGAACATACAGTTTAAGAGCAAGATTCGCTCAAGGTGACAGAGTAGGCGGGAGGATCAGATTGAGTATAGATCTGCTTAGTTTGTAGAAATCATTTTCATAAAAATCGTTTTGCGTATTGAAAAACTTATAAATAATATCCTATATCAACAGCCTCTGGTTCGGGTACTACGTCGCTAACATTCTCCCTTCTCGTTCATTGTCTGACATTATATACTGTACTGTGTCACCATGTGTAAGGTTGTGCCTACCTCCTTGTCTGTAATTTTCTTTATCGGCCAATAGTTCGAATATAAGATGCAGCCTGCTATATAACTGCTATTTTACTTCTAACGAATAGCCCGTATATGTTTCTGGACTGCTTTATAATATACTACAATATGACATCGTCCAGTGCACGTATCGTTGAGCTCGCATTTCCAATCGTAACGTCATCATGAATGTCGTAAAATATGAGCAAAAGGAAATAATTGGCATATTTTAATTGTCATATTTTCCTTGTATTTTTGTTAGTTTATCTACAATAATAACAAACAAAAACACAAATTAATTTTCTACTTATGCATACAAAATAAAACACACACATTCCCATATTTACGACTTATAAACGTATGGAGACCCAACCGCGGAAAATCAGCATGAGAGTACATCCTTAAACTTAAAAAATCTAAACCATCACAACGTTAAATGTATCATTACAATGTAACATCATGTTTTTGCAGTCTGCTACAATTTGACTGGATCTTCCCTAGCTGCCACACTGGGACAGCAGTTCACATGGACTTGTCATAGGAAGCCTAATCCAAACGATAGTGTTCCTGGTGTTAAATTCTACAGAAATGAGAAAGATGTTGGTGAAGCTGCAGAGATATCAGGATGTCAATTGGCAGATACTAATACCAGATACAGTTTTGGTTGTATCTCAGAGACAGAGTACACTCTTACCATTCCAAGTTAAAATATGACAGAGTACGAACAAAACTCGGTGTGGAGATGTGGATACTATGGCAGACTAACAGCTTACAGCAGTGTACAGAAACGACTCATAATAGCAAGTAAGTTCATAATTCACAATAGGACAATGCCTTAACATTTTACACACATGTTGCTAATTTTACATGTACATTAATCTCCATTCAGAAATTTAGCATTAAACTTTCTTTTTTATATCCCTGGTTGTTATTTGTAAGTTGTATAACAATTGTTTCTTAGGGATAAAAGGGGAAGATAACGAACAGTGATCAATCTCATAACTCATATAAGTAATACAAAATGTGGAAATAAGTAAATTTAGTTATATCTTCGGTGCATGTTCATTGGTATAACATCTCTATTCGTTAACACATGTTAGCGGATTCAGAAATCTTACCGATTAAAATGAAGATAAACATATCTTGTAAATATCAATTTGGAATGATGCTACGAAAATAGATTTGTCAATATATCACAACTTCAGTTTACTGTATTCATATTTTCTTCATATGTATATTTCAGTTACAATTTGTAAAACGTCTTCATTTTTTTGGGTAAAAATGGTATGGAAACAAATTGTTTTAAGTGTACATGTAGCAAACATAATATTATAAATTACACAGTTATTGTTGACCTAATACGGAAAAATACATGGTGTGGAAAGAAAACCCGATACGGAATTTCTTTTCACGCCATGTATTTTTCCGTATCAGGTCATTAACTAACTGTGTAATGGATTTATTACATTGAAGACCTCTAACTGTATATGTAAATAAATAAAATATTTATTCGGTATATACATACATACAAACATACATATATAAATACCAAGGATAACCTATGAAAACTCGAAAGCTTATTTCCAATGGGGTCCTTTGATGCACGGATGTTTGCGCTAGAGGGTCATTTATGTGGGAGGGAACCGGAGTAACCGGAGGAAACCCACGTGTCCGAGCGGGCAACCGCCATACCCTCTTACATACAACCACTGTGAGGGTCTATACCATACAACTTAGTCAAATGTATTTCCTTTTGTTTAAAAATAATGCTGCAAGTCGAACCCGACAATAAATTACTCGCTCAATACGGATTTTTCTCGCATTAGTCTTTTTCAATAGTTATTGTAAAACATTGTTAGTTAGCCATAATAGCCAGCAAAGCTTGGGTCACTACGCGACGCGATGAGCTCGCTCCAATGATTACACAATTGAGTCACGTAATTTGCTCTTCATCAGCTGAAAAATGATGGGGACTATCCATATTGTAAAATTTATACGGTACCAATTTTGATGCACCAGATGCGGATTTCGACAAAAAATGTCTCTTCGGTGATGCTCAAGCTGAAATACAATCGGAACACCTCGCCCTTTACTTCGTTCTATCGTAAAAAGACCCGGACGTTGCACGGCGCAGTGATTTACTTCGATTTGAAACGTGATCCAGTGAAGACGTAGTGCTGCTTGTATGGCAACGATAAACAAGTAAGTCCAAACTTTTTGATTCATATCTGAATACTTTTTGACATTTAATAATATTTGTAAAAATGAAATTATTTGAATTTTTCTAATTTAGTACGTCTTAGTAAATTTTGGCACTTACTATATACGTTAATTAGACTCGGAGGCAATTTGCTACAATGTTTACAAATGCTCTGTCCTTTGAATGACTGATCACTAGATATGAATAGTTCCGTTTTCCAAAACGATTTATAAAGGCATATGATCAAATGTTCAATGTCTTATCAAAAAATGCTAAATTCACAAGATTTTCATTAACCCCCCACCACTTTCAGACAGTCTAGGGGCTAGGTATAGTGGCTGATTTGTGCAATTTTACAATGTGTTGTCGTTTCGTTATTCTTAGGTGAAAATTAGCTAATGATATCATTTTGTCGTCTTTTCTTATGTTTGGGACAAAAAGTTGCTAAATATCGTTTTCTTGTCTTTTCGCCTCGAAATAAGAAACAGACGATGAAGTATAAAATGGCAGAAATCAACCCCTAGATTAGCCGCTACGATCTTGAACGCAGCCTGCTGTTGACTTTGTTATTGCGAATTTAGGAGGTACTCTACATCGTCATAATGGCTGACTTCCTTTAAAAATATGGTGGAAAAAATCAATATCAGCAGTATGTGACTTTTCGTTTTTAATTTGAATACCTAGACGAGTAGCTCAGTAAGTTAGCTTACCGACTGATGAACTGTAGGTCGCAGGTTCCTGTCCAGTAGGGGTTTTAATTTTGTTGGGGGGTTATTTTCTACTAAAACTGTATTTTTTTACAAAATAGAGTAAATTTGAAAAATTTCAACTTCAAAATATTGATGTACATATCCTTCACTTTTTATCTACATCAAATTTCTCTGGTGTAGCATACCTCTTTGAATTAAGATTTATGCATAAAAGGAACATAAAGGACTAAGACCATGTTTAGCTATATCGGCTCTATGGCGTGTTAAAAAATAAAGTAGAATGAATGGAAATAAAATTGCTATCATTTGATAATATAATCTTTATACCATCGCGATGTACCAGGATTTCCCCGCCAAAACGCAGCTTGTGGAATTCTATGCAAGACAAAACCGGTATCGGTCTGGTTTTCTGCAGAAATCTCCACTATTATCAAATTTAGTCATATAATTCATATAAAACACGACCTTCGATCCAGAAAGTGACTGTAGCCCATCAAAATCTATCAATAAAAATAAATTTTGCACGAGGGATTTTTCGAATCGAACGTTGTGCTGTTGATGAATATCAACTTTGAAGTAAATCGAGATCAATCCGGAATTATTTACTTTTGTGAGAGTTGTGGGTATTTTATGAAATATTTTGCTTTGAAAAGTTAAAATAAAGTACTCATGTGGAGTTAATATCGTTTTGATGCAGAATACACCCCTATGTCACGAGTATATGGTGTTTATATTACAAATTTGTACGGGAATTTGAAAAGCTATATAATTTTAATACGTAAACAAACGAATCTGCAGTCCGACAAACCGAACCTTCAATGCTATAGAAAGTTTTTTTTTTTTATTTTACACGACAATATAATTACTAAGATCGAAATGAAAATAGTTTATAGAACATGATATACTGAAAATTGCCGATGCATCGGAAGTATAGCATTAACTGGGCCTATATGTATTGAAGATTTTGAACGAGTGACGGCATAGACGTCGTGGTGTAGTGGTAGAGAGCCAGGCTTTCAAGTGGGAGATCCGGGTTCAATTCCTACCCGTATCAATACTTTTTTAAACTTTTTAAATTACATTTTTGTTTTCGTTATTGAAAAATTCATTTCTTTCAAGGCACTAAACATAAAAGTGTGTACCTGAATATAAATACATCAATACGCAATCACATGTCAAACACCAAGAAAATATGCAAGGATTACAGATTATATTTCTTTAAATTCATGGGAAAAAAACCAACAAAATACTTCATTTTCAGAGTTGATTTTATTGCAAGGTATGAACCAGTAAAAGATAATGGAAAGCAAAAAGCTTTTCCAATGCAACTAATGTACAGTAAGAAAAGTAAAAAAGTGAATCCATAGCTATCTGTCATTTCCTGAGCAAGAACTTTCTTGTTGAAACCACCACATGATATATTGTGTAACAAGTGTAGACATGTCTATCACATCCACCAAAAATGTCAACATCAATGTCGGCCACTTCCTGAGACAAAGCCTCCACAGACAATTTCAATAACCTCTCAATAGAACCAGGCCTGGGGTAATGGTAATGGTAACTAAATTACAGCCAGTTTCAGTGTAATGGGGATGTAATGGTCTAATGGACATTTTTTGCATTACAAGTAATGGTAATGTAATGAATTATTTGTAGAAAATATACTGTACTGCACAATATATTTCATTACATTTACATTACTTCAAATGTTCAATGATATTTTGAAGATTTAGATTAATTCATTATAGTAATGATTGACTGACAAACAAGTTGATGGTACACGGATTTCAATAGTCTCGATTGAAGTCAGCATTTCGCAAATTCTATGGTCGTTATAACGATCTAGTTCGTCAATACAACCTCGCATTGGGTCAAATGCTGTCTGACGTGTTTCATACCGATTGTTAAGCCGTTCTTGGCACACTGATTTTGACTTCGGATAACTCCGTTTACCTGATCAGGATATGGGGCTCACGGCGGGTGTGACCGGTCAACAGGGGATGCTTACTCCTCCTAGAAACCTGATCCCACCTCTGGTGTGTCCAGGGGTCCGTGTTTGCCCAACTATCTATTTTGTATTGCTTGTAGGAGTTATGAGATTGATCACTGTTCGTTATCTTCACCTTGCATTGTACTGAAACATTTGAAATATTGATGATAATCAAATGCAATTAATAACCTAGATGTGTTCCCTAACAATGAATATTGTGTGTGCTTATGTTACTTTATAATTAAAAATCTTAAATCATTATAAGAAATACTTTTTCTGCCATTTCTTTTATATCAGTATGTTATGTAAATGAGTAATAATGTAATGCACTTTCGGGTAATGTAACGCATTACATTTCAAAATAGGAGTAATGGCAATGATAATGTGAAATTTTCTAAGTAATGTTAATGTAATGCATTGCATTGCTATGTAAGTGACCCCAGACCCGGATAGAACACCTTCTTCTGATGCATATTTGCAAGTGCAGGATGTCAAGTCCCTATTTATTCCTATATTTTCCTATAAACTTGAAGTTTACTATATTTTCTCTATAAGTCATTGAAATCCCTATAAAGCCCTATATATCAAAAAACAAAAAATTACTCCTATTTTCAAAAATCAAGGAGCTGATGCTAGATTGATATTTAATTAGATTGTTATGAAGAGAATAACTATGATGATTGTATAAGAACTGTCTGTTGGATGGAAAACTGTCCACATCTGAAAGGATTTTGTCTTTGTTTATGTTTGATATTATTTCTTCTCCAGTAAGATACTGCGTTTGCTAGATTTTTATGCAGAAACAATAAATTTCTATACAAATTCTTTAATAAAAACCCTATTCATTCCTTTAAATCTGCTTTAAAAATTCCTATATTTGCCCTATAAACTGCAAAACATTCCTATAATCCTATATTGTTTAGACCAAAAGTGGCTTGAAACCCTGCAAGTGCCTTGGACCCAAACTTTTCGTTTCCTCTTTTGCAAGATTTTCAGCATTTCTTCGATCATAATTCCAATTGCAAAGTGTCCAATTTATGTGGTTCCAAAATCATGAATTCAGACCTGGTGTTTTGGACAATTTTATTCTTTTATAATTTTTTTATTTACAAAATTTTCACTTCATACATACACTGTTGCATACATATGGGAGATAAGTTACATGGATATTTTCACAACATATTAAATTCATTTTAAAATACGAACTCAATAGTATTAACTCTAATACTATCTCCATTTCAGAGAGAGAGAGAGAGAGAGAGAGAGAGAGAGAGAGAGAGAGATAAGGTATTATTTTCTTGGTAACATATTTTGATAAGTATAATAGATCTAGATATAATATATCTATTGATCAAACACAAAAAATAAGCACAAACCTATTTGATGAAAAAGTACATATAGACCTAATTACTAACATAGATTTTCACATATTCTCTGCCAGTGAGTTTCATATTCATCATATTTACAGTTTCGTAGCATCAAGTACTTCTCAACAACAATTCTGTCCGTAACTATTTTTCTAATCACAGACATATGTACTTGCGGACTCTTTTGATATTTACAAGAAAAATATATTGTTTTACTATAAGCAAAATCAAGTTTTGAACTTTATACATATGTCTATTACAGTATTTACCAAATAGTACAGTGAGCTTGTCAGAATTTACAGGGATATGAAACTGTTCTAAAATCCATTGTTCAACATCATATCATAGCTCCTTTATTTGTATGCAATCAAAGAAAAGATGTTCTTATGTTTCGATATGAACACCACAAAAGCTGCACATTGGAGAGTCTTTAATTTTCAGTTGGAATAAATACTTGTTAGTAGGGAGTATTCTATGGAGTATCTGAAATTGCAGCCAATGCAATTTTGGCTCTTGTGTAGCTTTGAAGGGAAGTTCAAAAATCTTATTCCAATTATTTTCAACAAAATTGTACTCATTTTCTTTCCATTTTCTACAGAAGTAATTGTCTCTCTTTTTGTGTGCAAAAGAATATTGTATATATCCTTATGTTTTGGACAATTTGTTAACTTTGACTCTACACTTGTCATCAGGGCTGCCATTCTTGAAATCATTCAAAAAGTTACGCAGCTAGGTTAAGGGTTTCAATAGTCAAATGCACAATAATCATCGGGTGACATTGCACCTCAAATTCACAGGTATCATTACACTTGTTACGGTTAAACACCGAAACGATACTACCCATATGATGCCTGTGACTGAGCTACCGTAAATTCCTCTAATGGTAATTTCCCGTGACGTCATTTAAATATCACGTAACACTTTATTTTTGGAACAGCAAGAGGCCCTACTTGTGAACAAAAATTGAGGTTCATGCGGGTAACCAGCTGAATTTTTATTGATATACTCAGAAAAAAATAAAAATCCCTAACATGAAAAGTGTTGGGAACAAATGCATACTCAAACTAACCATGCTGTAATTTAACAACACATCAACAGTCATCAGCGAATTACCGGGGTTGTCAACATTCTTATATATATCACACCGTTAATATACAAGACAGAAATTGGTCCCAGCACTTTTCAAACGCATAAATGCAAGGTGAAGATAACGAACAGTGATCAATCTCATAACTCCTACAAGCAATACAAAATAGATAGTTGGGCAAACACGGACCCCTGGACACACCAGAGGTGGGATCAGGTGCCTAGGAGGAGTAAACATCCCCTGTTGACCGGTCACACCCGCCGTGAGCCCCATATCCTGATCAGGTAAACGGAGTTATCCGCAGTCAAAATCAGTGTGCCAAGAACGGCTTAACAATCGGTATGAAACACGTCAGACAGTATTTGACCCAATGCAAGGTTGTATTGACGAACTAGATCGTTATAACGACCATAGAATTTGCAAAATGTTGACTTCAATCGAGACTGTTGAAATCCCTGTACCATCAACTTGTTTGTCAGTAGCTTACCTCGATTAAAAAACTGACTATACCCAGAACAAGCTCTTGCATATCGAATCAGTTGAGATATATAAACACCATATGCAGGTGATAATGGAATATTGCTACATAAATGTGGGAAGTTGACGATGGAGAAGCTGAAATCATCCCGTTTGTCATACAGTTGAGTTGTCAGTTTGCCGTTAATGTCTACTTTCAATAAAATATCTAAGTGTGAAGCAGAAGTGGATGACTCTGTGGTGTCCTTTATTTCGAGCTCACAGGGATATATCAAATCAACATATGAATTTAGAAATAAGGCTGTTTAATATTAAATATTCCACAGACGATGGGCTAAATATGAAAAAGAAGAACCTGATACATTGTCAGAATGGGTTAAAAACATAAGAGGGATATTAAAATCCCGCATTAGACACATGAAAACAAAAGTACGTACCATCTATCCTTCTGTGTTTAGTAAACCAGAAGTGATAAAAGAATTAGATAGGTTACATGAGGAATATGTTTTGGTTCCAACTGACAAAGCTAGTAACAACATTGTCTTTGTTTGTAAGGCTCATTATTACAACTGTATTTTAAACGAACTTGGCATTAATTCCACTTTTGGTAATCATACTTATACTTCAACTGCCCTTTCAAAAGACGAAATTCTTCAAAACCATGCTTCAGTTTTAGACATATTTAATATTCCAGTCAATGGGTCGAATGAATATGAGTTACCGTACCTATACTGGATTCCTAAACGACATAAAAACCCTTACAAACAAAGATACATTGCTGGATCCAGTAAGTGCTCTACCAAGTCCCTATCTTTGTTCCTCACGAAATGTTAACAGCTGTGAAGGAGAAACTTCAAACTTACTGTGGAACTACATATGCCAGAAGTGGTGTTAGTCAAATGTGGATTCTAAAAAATTCTAAAGAACTTTTAGTAAACTTGAAATCACAGAATTTTTCCCAAATCAATAGCATTAAAACCTATGACTTTTCAACACTGTACACGACCATTCCTCACGATAAATTAAAGACTAGACTTTTTGACATCATAGACAGTTGCTTCTTCAACAAAAACGGAAAACGGAAATATTCATATCTAGTGATCGGTCATTCAAAAACTTACTTTGTTAAACACCACTCTGATTCCACGCACAAGTACTCTGAAGTTGAAATAAAAATATGCTAGAGTTCCTCATTGACAATATTTTCGTGGTCTTTGGTGATCAGGTCTTCCAACAGTCTGTTGGAATTCCCATGGGCACGAATTGTGCTCCTTTGTTAGCTGACCTGTTTTTATATTCATATGAAGCAGAATTTATTCAAAAACTTCTACGTGAGAAGAAAAAATCTCTCGCTGTGACCTTCAATTCGACTTTTAGATATATCGATGACGTCTTGTCTATTAACAATGATAACTTTCATTCATATGTCGATTTGATATATCCTTGTGAACTGGAAATACAGGACACCACAGAGTCGTCCACTTCTGCTTCATACTTAGATCTTTTATTGAAAGTAGACATTAACGGCAAACTGACAACTCAACTGTATGACAAACGGAATGATTTCAGCTTCTCCATCGTCAACTTCCCACATTTATGTAGCAATATTCCACTATCACCTGCATATGGTGTTTATATATCTCAACTGATTCGATATGCAAGAGCTTGTTCTGGGTATAGTCAGTTTTTTAATCGAGGTAAGCTACTGACAAACAAGTTGAATGGTACAGGGATTTCAACAGTCTCGATTGAAGTCAACATTTCGCAAATTCTATGGTCGTTATAACGATCTAGTTCGTCAATACAACCTCGCATTGGATCAAATGCTGTCTGACGTGTTTCATACCGATTGTTAAGCCGTTCTTGGCACACTGATTTTGACTGCGGATAACTCCGTTTACCTGATCAGGATATGGGGCTCATGGCGGGTGTGACCGGTCAACAGGGGATGTTTACTCCTCCTAGGCACCTGATCCCACCTCTGGTGTGTCCAGAGGTCCGTGTTTGCCCAACTATCTATTTTGTATTGCTTGTAGGAGTTATGAGATTGATCAATGTTCGTTATCTTCACCTTTGCATCAGCTAAGTGTCTTTCCATTTTTGCAGATTGTCTAAATCTTCTTGGAGTAGTCTTGCATCCTCTGTTGTACTGATCTTTCTGTACAGTAGGCAGTCGTCTGCAAATAATCTGGCTCTTGATGATACTAATTCAGGTAAGTCATTGATGTATATCAGGAAGAGTAGCGGCCCCATCACAGTTCATTGGGGCACGCTTGAGGTGACTTTAGATGTTTCTGACTTCTTCCCATCCAGAAGTACCTGTTGAATGCTCACTCCTCCTATGCACCTGATCCCACCTCTGGTGTGTCCAGGGGTCCATATTTGCCCAACTATCTATATTGTATTGCTTATGGGAGTTATGAGATTGATCACTGTTCGTTATCTTCACCATTCATGTATTATTTGAAAAATCAACAATCAAATACAAAATTGAAGATATAATTCTAGAAGGGTGGACTGACCTTAAAATCCTATACGACTAGTTGCCTTATTGAGCTACTAATCAGGCGCGTAGCTAGCTCTGTTGGAAAGTGCAATTTAAGCCCATACAGGCGAGGGATCTGGGGCGTCTAGGGTGGAATCCTGGTGGGGGAACGATTTTAGCAAATCAGGGTGCCCTAAAGCATTTAAAAAGCTTTATTTGGTAATTGACCACATTGTTTTGTTTAAGCATAATTTTAAGATTTACTGAAGAGACATTACTTTAAAAAATGCACTCCTTCCCCAATCTTAACATAACATGCCATGCGACGGCGTGATGTAAATTAAATTGCAGAGTATATCACAGACATTGGCGATGACCATAATCATGTAACCACCTCTCAGCATCTGTACGTTTATCTTTAATTTGCATTAATTTACGTCATGCCTTTAAAATTATGAATTTGAGATTGTTGCAGTTTCACACACTTTCTATTCTCTTATCTTTCTCGACGCAATTTTTCTATCTCTTTTTATCACAGAATAATGCAAAGGATGGACACGATTTAAGCTGAAAATTTTCAAATTCCATTTTTCCATTTTTAATGTTTAGAATGCTTATCTAAGGTATTTCTAATGGTCAGCAAAAATCTGAATGTCAGCTGTCGAAGTATATGGTAGATACAGAGCTCACAATTCATTGTTATGTAAACAAGGCTCGTGCCATGATTTTGTTTACATGTAGGTTAAAAGTAATAGCAATAGTTTTTTCAGAGCAGATTTGTTCAATTTTCAATTTAATTCTTAACACAATTGAAAAATTTCTGGTGTTTTGTACATCTCATTTTGTTTCAACCATGCTATTTTATATCAAGCAACCTATATTTAAACAGAAACATTGAATTTGCTTTGTGTGTACAACAAAAAATTGTGAGTGCTCTATCTCGCTTTTAACTCAACAACTGGTATTCAAATTTTGGTTAAGCATTAGAAATATTTAGTTAAGCATTGTAAACAATAAAAATGGAAAAATAGAATTTGAAAATTATTAGCTAAAATCGTGTCCATACCCCTTTAACGATTTTTTTCATCGTCGGATTTGATCAAAATTTCTCTTAAATTTTATTACCTTCGCCTTGTAATTTTTTTCGCGCTTTTAAACAAAGGAATTCTTTGGAACACCTTTTCTGAAAATATTTAGTTGTTACACTTCCCAAAAATTTCCAGCTCAGAAATTTGGTACCTGCACCAATGTTTCTTGTATATATTTATAGAGGTCATAACAGCGCTTTACAACTTTCTCATAATAATGTTTTCCCCTTTCATGCAGTGACCTCGATCTTGCATAAAGGACCTTGGTTCAAAGTCATGACTTTCTCGAGTCCTGGCCCCTGGATCATGAAACATCTGATGTATAGAAATCTGAATATTACGATAAAATGATTAATGAAGTCATTTAAGGGATGACGCTAAGTTTGACATATCTTACACTATATATCCCAACTTGATGCAGTCTATACTTCATAATATGTTAATCAAATTGCATGTTACAAGTAAAAGTGACCTATTCCAAAATAAAATTCTTATTCAATATTGTTTCATTAAATTTCTAGTGTCTGCAAATTAAGAGTTTCAGTTTATAATTAATGAACATCTTGTAGGTGATTGGAATTTTGACTTAAGTCTGAGTTTGTTACTTAATCCTTGTCCTAGGCTACATTTCTGTGAAACATCATTTACATGTACATCAGTGTGGGTAATAAAATGTTATGGCCTGGATAACGTTTTACTTATTGTATGCACTGTGACCTTGACCTTGGACAAAACACCCAGTAATTTTGGCACATCTATTTTACATTCTGCAATTTCAGGTATGTTGTGGCCTTCCAAATGTGAACAAGATGGACAAACTGGATGCTACATTGGAGCCGATTGCCTGAGAACTGAGGGAAAAGTTACTATCATATCCAGTTAATGTTGTGTACGTGAATGGGTTTCTGCTATCAGTACATTGAAGATGAATTTCAAGACAACGTATACCACCCAAAGACTGAGAAGATTCCAAAATCGAATTTTTGGACAATTTCATAAGAACTATACGTTGAGAATGAAAGGTCACATTGTTGATGAACTAAGAAAATCTAACCAAACGCTGCGCCTTATATTTGCTACAGTTGCTTTGGGAATGGGGCTAAATTCCCGATGCATTAGGTCAGTGATATATTTCCGACCTCCTACAACACTGGAAAAGTATTTCCAGGAGATAGGTAGAGCTGGTAGAAATGGCCAACCTGTAAATACCATAATGAATTATCTAACTTCCAACAGGGAAGGACTTTCACCTGCGATGGGAGAATTCTGTTTGAACACTACAACATGCTTACGAAAACAAATTGTAAATCATTTTGGTTTTGATTCTGTTCTGTATAATGGAGAAATCAACATGGGGTTTTCAAAATGTAGAACAAGTACATAATATATTCATTTTTAGTTGTTGTCTAGACCTTAAGGTAATCGATGTCTAATGATCATATTTCATAAATGTATGGTGGGATATTTGTAATCATGGTTTCACTGTGTAGAGTTTATTAAACAAAAAATAGTCCATTATAGGGATTTTTCAAATTTTGCTTATTGATTGATTTATTTCTATATTAACTAATTTTCAATCTTCCTCTGTTATAAATTGAATACCTTAAAGACAAGATACAGTGGACTACATTGTGCACTTTTAGCTCTGTCCATTATGTCATATGTTTGGATCTGATTGTTTAAACATCAGCCCAAACTCCCTGTCGAGGTCTCGTTACGTCACCTACGAATATACCTCTCCTATGTGACGCAGTACAATATACATATTTGTATATTGTGAGTCTGCGATTATCACGCAGTCAAATAACACTAAAGAAGTAGTTCATAGTTAAAAGTTTGAAGATATTGACATTAAGAGCATTAATATAAAAGTATGGATTTTATTTTAAATATAAAATGATCAAAAGATCATTAAAAAGTAGGGAGACTCTGTTCAAATTATTGTGTAAAGTAATGAACTTCATGTTTACATTCTTCTTTTGAAAGTTGTTTACGTTTGACGTTATGTTTTTTCGTCATTCTACGGTGACGTCACACAGTATACGCGGCCTAAGAAATCGTTATACCATAATGCTTAACTGGACGAGTTTGGTTTGTAAGCAAACGAACTCTGGTGGAAGTTTGAGCATCAGCCGTTAACTCGACATTGGTATTTTGACCTTTAAAATTAAAATTCATAATTTGTGTTAACGTCTGTCATTGCACTACTCAATCAGCTTGTAACTACATATGAAAATAGAACATGGTTGATGAATTAAGTACGATTTTAATTTATGATATTGATTTGTGTCCTTGTAAGATACTAATATGAATCCCAACGGGAATATTAAGTTTGTTCAATGAATGAAATACATGTACATTGTATGGACAATTGTACAATTCCGTATTATTTATATTCACGGAATTCTGTTTACAAAATGAAGGTACATGTATGTCTATAAAGTTGACATAATTTTCTTAATGTTATTTCATATTTTTTCAACACATTCTCTTCACACATGCATATTATCACATGAATCAAATCAAAGGTAAGATTCACTCAGAATCTTCATCATCACTTTCATGATTAAAGTTCAAACCCCTCTTCAACCTTTGCACAGTGCTCATCGCCGTACTTCTAAATGTATGAATGTCAAAATTGTAAGGATATTTGCATATATGTGGAAAGGTACACGGTTGTGGCCCAGGTGTGAATGTCCATGTGTTGTTGGATCGTAAAGCAGCAATTTACACGAATTCGCAGATCCAGTACATGTGACAATCACAATTTACTTGTTCACCCACCAGCACTCGGCGATGAAAGTAAACTTGGCCATTTCCAACATGTTACTGTGGATGAGGTCATAAAGTTGATTAGGTCATCTGTCAACAAAAGCTGTGAACTGGACCCTATGCCTACATCCCTTGTTAGGCAAGAAGTCACAGCTCTTGCTCCCATCATCACTTCTATTATAAATACGTCACATGAGAGTGGTTCCTTCCCAACATCTTTCAAAGGAGTTATTGTGACACCACTTCTGAAGAAGGCTTCACTTGACCCTGACATATCACTTCCGTTATTAAGACCAAGGGCGTTGGTGTAACCATTGACTACCACGGGACATGGAGGCACATATACCATCAGTGTGCATAGGTGCCTTCATCCACCTTAAGAACATGAGCCAACTGAGGAGATGTCTCGACAGGGAATCGATGAAATGCACTGTCCATGCCTTCATAACAACAAAGTTGGGCTACTGAAACTCGCTTTGCTACGGCTTACCATCACAGCAGATCCAGCGGCTCCAATCCATCCAAAAACGCTGCAGCCAGAATCATCTCAGGCACCAGCAAATATGACAGCATTATACCAGTACTACACTCCCTCCATTGACTGCCAGTTGAGCAAAGAGTCATCTTCAAGACATATGTGTTAGTGTACAAAACAGTCAAGATCATGGCTCCATCCTATCTGCAGGAACTCATAACACCCTATGCCCCCTCCAGAATTCTGCGGTCCAGTGATCAGAGTCTACTACAAGTGCCATTTACCACCTCATATGTGATTCAAACTCGAGCTTTTAGTGCGGCTGGCACTAAACTGTGAAATGCTCTACCAAAGGATATCAGAACTGCTGCAAGTATCCGTCTCTTTAAATCTAAACTAAAGACTCATCTGTTTACAATGCATTACAACTAGTCTGTGCATATGAAATCTAAGTCAAGATTAATATGTTGTGCAATCATAAAAAAACAAGCAAACAAACCTGTAGTTTGTTATTATACCTATATCTTTTTTATGTATTTAATTATTCCTAAGGGTTGTTTTAAATTGTTCCATATGTTATTAGGGTAATCATATCATTACATTAGGCGCTATATATTAATAATAATATTTATGCATTTTAATTCTGACACTATGGATATTTTATTCACATGTATGTGCACATCGATTTTATATTATCTTTTCTTTTACATTTGTAAAGCGATTTAGATAACTAATGTTGATAGGGCGCTATATAAATCTTATAATTACAATTACAATAACAAATTCCTTATGTTCACATACTAGTCAAATGTTCTTATACAACTTATTTTACTTACTTTATTGTTATTTAAATAGCGTTTAGAGCAACATGGATTTTGCGCTTTACAAAATAAATTTATTATTATTTGTATTATTATTCTTATTAGTACCTCAAAACACACTTTGACTTTTCCATTTACATTACTTTTCTGGATTAGTATCTGTCCTTTAGCAAATAAAGCTTTAAGAATTTCTTGCACAGTTTCTGTTAAAATGATTTTTTTTGTTCAATTGGTCAAGATATTCAAACGATGTGGTATTAATTTGATGAAAAATAAAAATATTGCGATTGATCAAAATTAGTATCACGATAATGACAGAAATTAATTAAGGACGAGATCAAAAGATTGATGTCGGTTAAAAGTGTAATTGAAATAGTTGGGTGAAGGGGGTAAAAACTAATGTGAGTTTCTGCCATCCAACATTGATTACACTTTAGCGGAAAAAGAATATGACAAGTGATTCATAAAAACCACATAATATTACATTTTAATGGACATAAACTAATTTTAATGTTCATTTTCATTTGTGAATGAACAGTGGAAAGTAGGAAAAGTATACAGAGTGTTAATCATACTTGTTAATCGATACGTTTCAACATTTATCATATTTAGTTCAAAGGAGGTGGGGTCTTGTTGAAAACTATGCGAATTTAGTTTTCTGTCAGCCATTGAATTGTTGATTTCTCCCCTAATACTTCAAGAAAATCCTGCATAGTATGGAACACCTCAACTGTTATTGGCTCCAAACAAACAAAAAGTTCCTTTGGATGATGAAGTTCCAGTCCTAAGGATTTTGCTCGTTGGAGTCGAACTCTTGTGAGTTGATCCCCAACAATAGGAATTTGAATTTCTCCAATTCTCCTCCTTTCAAGTTAGAGTGCACATGTATATTTCATGATATAACGACATGAACACAAAAATTTCCATTAAAATAAATAACAGTGGATGGAGGTTTTAAGAACTATAAGAGCTCTGCGAGATGGGGCACATCTCACAACAAGTGTTTATTAGCTTTCTCGATGAAGTCCTGTGATGACTTTGACCTTTCATCCTAAAATAAATACTGTTTCCCCTCTTGTTATAAAAAATACATGTGAAGTATCAAATCAATGTGGCCTGTACTGTAACGTTTCTACAAACACAGCCTTGTACACAGACACACTCACCTACATATGAATGGGCAAGTTACTATATCCCTTCTGGCATTGAATTGCGAGGAGATGATCGATTGTATGGGTGTGGTGCAGCGTGGGAGTGATTAGAAAGTAATTAATATTTGATGATGAGAATTTTTTTTATAGTTTGTAAATATAATATTACCCCTTCCAGGCTTAGTATAAAGTCTTGAAGTGACTTGAACATATTCATTCATGATTTCAATGCAGTCGGAGTAGCTTGCTTCATTCTTTAACATGATGGGCAAGGTGAATATTGAAGATTTCTCCGACATCTCTGCTTAATATTCATGAGGTGAATATTGAAGACTTCTCTGACATCACTACCAGATATTCATGAGGTGAATATTGAAGACCTCTCTGACATCTCTGCCTGATATCCATGAGGAATATGTTCAGGTACCAGTTTCTTCATCCACTTAAATTCATGAATGTATCAAATTATCTTTCTTGCTGACAATGTTTTCAAACGGGTCTTAAAAGTAGTAATCTCATATGATGAAGGAATGAAAGCATCTGCAGTAAGGTTATGAAGACATCTGAGTGGTTCATCTTCAGTAATAGTTCTGACATTAACTCTGTCAGCAACACAATTTCAGACAAAGAATTGAAAATCTTTGGATTTATATTTCAACTCGAATGTCATTTGACTCAACCCTTATGTCCAGATTATCGCCATTTAATTTTCCAATTTCATAAGTTCAATACATTTGGTTTACTGAAAGTGTTACCGAAATATCTTCAGTACTATACTAGAGGGTCACAGATAGCATCGCTCGACATCTTGGAGACAGAACTGTTTTTACATGTACCTGGACAGATTAAAAATAAGAGGTATCTGGACATTACCTGAGCCCAGGAAGCAAAGTTGACAGGTGTCATTTAGCATACTCTGGGACCAGAGATGACCAGTGTGTATGTTATTGTTATAAAAAAATCTCCAATCCAGACCTCAAATGTTTATTTGAGTTGAAATTAAGGTTTGAAAAAATAAGTAGCTTTTGTTAAAGTAAGGTATTTAGACAGAAACCTTTTCATCTTCCCCAATTCAACAGTCATTTACATTATATAATGTTATGACTTAAAACGTGTTTATGATAAACTGTGCATGTGATTAATTACAATATTTAGCATAGTGACCAGTTAAACATTTAAAATAACCAATAACACAGATTATAATGATCAAACAATTTTCAATGAATCAGTATTGACTAGTTTTTACCAGTATTGACCACCGGCCTGTCAATACTCATATTGACCAGTTTTTTGCCAACCCAGCTAGTACACTAAGAAAGTTAAACACTTCAAATGTGGTCTCGACCAAAATCAATCAATGTAGAGCCTTGGTGAATATAATATGTAGTAATACTAATCTCACATTAGAATACAATGTAAATCCTTGAGGATATGACCTACATAGGCAAATGAACTTGGATTCAGTAAGTAAGTGAATCTACAAGGTGTCAAGTTCCTATTCATTCCTATATTTTCCTATAAACTTGAAGAATGGCAGTCATATTTTCAAAAAAATGGAAAAAAACAACAGCAAATAATCCCAGAACTGATGCTAGATTGATATTTAATTAGATTGTTATAAAGAGAATAACGATGATGATTGTATAAGAACTGTAAGGTCAAGATAACGAACAATGATCAATCTCATAACTCCTATAAACAATACAAAATATATAGTTGGGCAAACACGGACCCCTGGTCACACCTGAGGTGGGATCAGGTGCCTAGGAGGAGTAAGCATCCCCTGTTGACCGGTCCCACCCGCCGTGAGCCCTATATCCTGATCAGGTAAACGGAGTTATCCGCAGTCAAAATCAGTGTGCCAAGAACGGCTTAACAATCGGTATGAAACACGTCAGACAGCATTTGACCCAATGCAAGGTTGTATTGACGAACTAGATCGTTTTAACGACCATAGAATTTGTAAAATGCTGACTTCAATCGAGACTGTTAAACCCCTGTACCATCAACTTGTTTGTCAGTAGCTCACCTCGATTTAAAAACTGACTATACGTAGAAAAGCTATTGCATATCGAATCAGTTGAGATATATAAACACCATATGCAGGTGATAATGGAATATTGCTACATAAATATGGGAAGTTGACGATGGAGAAGCTGAAATCATCCCGTTTGTCGTACAGTTGAGTTATCAGTTTGTCGTTAATGTCTACTTTCAATAAAAGATCTAAGTATGAAGCAGAAGTGGACGACTCTGTGGTGTCCTTTATTTCGAGCTCACAGGGATATATCAAATCGATATATGAATGAAAGCTATTATTGTGAATAGACAAAACGTCATCGATATATCTAAATGTGGAATTGAAGGCCACATTTTTTCTTCTCACGTAGAAGTCTTTGAATAAATTCTGCTTCATATGAATATAGAAACAGGTCAGCTAACAAAGGAGCACAATTCGTGTCCATGGGAATTCCAACAGACTGTTGGAAGATCTGATCGCCAAAGACCACAAAGATATTGTCAATGAGGAACTCTAGCATATTTTTTATTTCAACTTCAGAGTACTTGTGCGTGGAATCAGAGTGGTATTTAACAAAGTAAGTTTTTGAATGACTGATCACTAGATATGAATATTTCCGTTTTCCGTTTTTGTTGAAGAAGCAACTGTCTATGATGTCAAAAAGTCTAGTCTTTAATTTATCGTGAGGAATGGTCGTGTCTAGTGTTGAAAAGTCATAGGTTTTAATGTTATTGATTTGAGAACAATTCTGCGATTTCAAGTTTACTAAAAGTTTGTTAGAATTTTTTAGAATCCACATTTGATTAACACCACTTCTGGCATATGTAGTCGCACAGAAAGTTTGAAGTTTCTCCTTCACAGCTGTTAATATTTTCGTGAGGAGCAAAGATAAGGGCTAAGTAGAGCACTTACTGGATCCAGCAATGTATCTTTGTTTGTAAGGGGTTTTATGTCGTTTAGGAATCCAGTAAAGGTAACTCATATCTATTCGACCCATTGACTGGGATATCAAATGTGTCTAAAACTGAAGCATGGTTTTGAAGAATTTCATCTTTTGAAAGGGCAGTTGAAGTATAAGTATGATTACCAAAAGTGGAATTAATGCCAAATTCGTTTAAAATACAGTTGTAATAATGAACCTTACAAACAAAGACAATGTTGTTACTAGCTTTGTCAGCTGGAACAATACATATTCCTCATGTAACCTCTTTAATTCTTTTATCACTTCTGGTTTACTAAACACAGAAGGATAGATGGTACGTACTTTTGTTTTCATGTGTCTAATGCGGGATTTTAATATCCCTCTTATGCTTTTAACCTATTCTGACAATGTATCAAGTTCTACTTTTTCATATTTAGCCCATCGTCTGGCATAATCTTCGACAGAATTCATAATAGAGATGAAGTTCTGTCGCCAATTAAAAGACCGAGGTTCTCTGTATTTAGGACCTTTTAGAATAAGTGATTTGAGGTCCTTATTTTCAACTATATCAACATCACCAGTAATGACATGTCCAGCTGGACTATAGCTGATAGAAAATGAAGAACAAGAACATTTTGGTGGATTACGTATAAGATGGTCTATATCTAGGCACTGCAAAGTTTGTTTATAATTAAAAAGTTTGGATGTAATAGTAGAAGTATAGCTGTAGAAAATACAGGGTGTAGACCTGAACTTGAAATAAGTTGGAATACACGACTGAACCCTTTTATGACGAAGAATGTTGCTTATGTTGACGGTATCAATTCCTTTGTTTGTAAATTTGAGCTTAAGGAACTGGTGGCATGATTTGGAAGGAATATCATCCATGGTCCGTGCTGGTTTATAGAGCCTGTGGTAGGCAACATCCATAATCATAGAGTTCAGTCTATATTCATGTGTTGAAAAATCCAAGTATAGACTAGCCATAGCTTCTTCAAATAACGTGTCTAAAACTGTCAATGGAATAGAGTAAAGTTTTGTACGGATACGATGTGGACCTAATTGTATGTTGACGTAATGTAAAGGGGAATCAAACGTGACATCATTTATACTTGGTCATTTATATGAACGATGTCCATGACTGCGTTTCCGTCTTTGGGTATTGGGAAAGAGTCCTATCACATTCACTTTATTTCCTTGTGGACTAGTCAAATTTCCCACATCATATACATTATCATTGCATCCATATGGAAATGCAGTGCCTAGGGTCTTGATCCAGTGATCTTCTTGTTGTCTACGAAAAGGGGTGCTTAATGTTGGATTGTTTGTGCGATGGTAATTTTTTTCTAAAATCCTTACCCTCATGGAGAAAATTATTGGATTGAAAACTATCCACATCTGAACGGATTTTGTCTTTGTTTATGTTTGATATTTCTTCTCCAGTAAGATACTATGCTTGCTAGATTGTTATGCAGAAACAATAAAATTTTTTACAATTTTATACAATAAAAACTCTATTTATTCCAATAAATCTGCTGTAAAAATCCCTGTATTTGCCCTATAAACTGCAAACAATTCCTATAATCCTGGTTTTTTTTTTTTTTTTTTTTTTTACCAAAAGTGACTTGACACCCTGTGAATATAATCTTGTAGAGAAGTGAGTCAATTATTTCATGCATTTAATTACCTTATCACCAAGGGCAGCACGTAAAAAATTATGCAGGAAGGGACAGTTCTGTTGCAATTCTTCAGTAGCTGCTTTAAATAAATTTGCTTGCGATAGAACTTGGTGATGGATAGTATAGAGTGTGCTAGCTTTGAGTGATGAAAGTGCCTGAAGTTGGGAGCCCATGTTGTCTATTTCACTGTAGTTATCACCACATTGCTGGGGTTGGTGGGATAAATATTACAAACGTTTAATTCCATTAATTCCTTCATAGTCGTGATCTGTGCTGCCGAACAATGATTTCCTGGACTTTTTCGACTGTTTGTTTGTAGAATAGGAATGGTCTGGAGGTAAACGTTTACAGTTACTAGAGTTAGATTCTTTAACTTGAGAGTAAGCATGGTTTGGTGGTACAGGTTGTATTGTGCTACGTTTATAATTATCCAGACTTTTATTTAGTTTCAACTTTTCCACTGTGGAAATTAGCTAATCGATCATACGTTTTCTTTTCTGCAGGTTTCTAATTGGGGTATTGGGACATCGTTTTTAATTTGAATTTAGTTGTTGAAGGTAAGAAGTGATATGCGTTCGTGCATTTCTTGTAAAAGTGTAAAACGACTCTACTTTTTTGCAACAAGGGTCACAAATGCATAAGCCTAGCTGAGAAATTTTGGACTACCTGAATTCAAACATGTATAGGAATTGCAAAATAGTATTGAAAAGTTTCTGATTTGATTGATTTTTTTTCCATAACTGTCTGTTTGGGTCCCCAAATGACAAACACTTTTTCTTACCTTCGTCTGCCATCGATTCGTTTAGAAGAGGGAGTATTGACAACATGTCCGGCCAACATGTCCAACATGCGACGCCCGAGTCGTTTTATGATGTAAAAGGCGAGGGGTTCCGATTGGCTGAAATATTTGAAATCAGAGTCAATGTCGCAGTCATTGGGATATACTGGTCTGCGCTCGTCTCAACGGTCACATCATGAAAATATTATTTCAAAACTCTAAGTTATATATGAAAAATCAATTATATGTTTCAAAATATTGAATCCAAAGGCAATAATTCTGTTTTCATTAAATCATTTAGCGAAATACTTCGTTACTAGCTTCAAAATACGGATGTTTTAAAATTTGTATTCACCTGAGGATGGATGTTAAAATCCAGAAAGCGCTAGTGATTTAAATATATTTTGGAACTGTAGATTTTCCTGCTTTTTTTATTGAATTATTTTGACTGTGTGATATCAACTCTTTCTATTTGGATTATATATATATATATATATATATATATATATATATATATATATATATATATATATCTGTTACTAACATATATTATTTGAAGAATCAACAATCAAATATTAGATTGAACCTTTAATTCTAGAAGGGTGGAACAACTTATGCTGATGTATTACAAAAGTTGTTAAAAGTACTGAAGTGTACACATAGAATCAAAAAGAAGGTGCTTTGAAGTGGCCTTCATTTCGATATTCAGATATATCGACGTGGTTTTGTCTATTAACAATGGTAATTTTCATTCATATGTCGATTCGATATATCCATGTGAGCTCGAAATAAAAGAAACTACAAAGTCGTCCACTTCTGCTTCATACTTAGATATTTTATTGAAAGTAGACATTAACGGCAAACTGACAACTGAACTGTATGACAAACGGGATGATTTCAGTTTCTCCATCGTCAATTTCTATGTAGCAATATTCCATTATATCCTGCATATGGTGTTCATATATCTAAACTGATTTGATCACCAAAAGCTTGTTCTCGGTATGGTCAGTTTTTAAATCGAGGTAAGCTACTGACAAACAAGTTGATGGTACAGAGGTTTCAACAGTATCAATTCAAGTCAGCATTTTGCAGATTCTATGGTCGTTATAACGGTATAGTTCGTCAATACAAATTATCAATGGGTCAAATGCTGTCTGACGTGTTTTATACCGATTGTTAAGCCGATCTTGGCAAACTGATTTTGACTACGGATAACTCCGTTTACCTGATCAGGATATGGGGCTCACGGCGGGTGGGACCGGTCTACAGGGGATGCTTACTCCTCCTTGGAACCTGATCCCACTTCTGGTGTGTCCAGGGGTCCGTGTTTGCCCAACTATCTGTTTTGTATTGCTTGTAAGAGTTATGAGATTGATCATTGTTCGTTATTTTCGCCTTTTATAATGTACCATCTATCCTTCTGTGTTTAGTAACCCAGAAGTGATAAAAGAATTAGATAGGTTACACGAGAAATATCTTTTGGTTGCAGCTGACAAAGCTTGTACATGTAACAACATTGCCTTTCTTTGTAAGGCTCATAATTACAATTGTATTTCAACTTGGCAATGATTGTACATTTGGAAATCGTACTTATACTCCAACTGTTCTTTCACTAGGTGAAATTCTTCATAACCATGTTTCAGTTTTAGACACATTTAATATCCCAGTCAATGGATCGAATGAATATGAGTTACCGTACCTATACTGGATTCCTAAACTTCATAAAACCCTTTACAAAGATAAATTGCTAAATCCAGTAAAGGCTCTACCAAGCACGGAAGTATTAACAGCTGTCAAGTAGAAACTTTAAACGCACTGTGCGACTTCATATGCAAGAAGCGGTGTAAATCAAATGTAGATTCTATAGAAAAAAATAAAGAACTTTCAGTAAATTTGAAATCGCAAAACTCTTCACAAATCAATAGCATCAAAACAGATAACGTTTCAACACTTTATACGACAATTCCTCACGATAAATTGAAGACTATACTTTTTGACATCATCAACAGTTGCTTCTTCAACAAAAATAGAAAATAATAAAATCGAGGCAGGCTGGTGACAAAGACGTTGATAGTGCAGGAGTTTCTACAGCCTTGTTTAGAGTCTCGTATTGGTCGTTATACCGATCTAGTTTGCCAATACAACCTATCCATGGGTCATTTGTGTCTGACGTGTTTCATACCGATTGATACACTGATTTTGACTACGGATAACTCCGTTTACCTGATCAAGATATAAGGCTACGGTGAGAGTGACCGGTCGACAGGGAATGCTTACTCCTGATAGGCACCAGATCCCACCTCTGGTATATCCAGAGGTCCGTATTTGCCCGGCTCTCTACTTTTTTTTTTTATTGTTTATAGGAGTTAAGAGATTGATCTTCGCGGATCATAAAACGAAAACTGCACCAATTTACATTATATCGTATACCAATAGTCAAAATTATCTCTATACATTAAATACTTTAAATATGTCTGTGTTTGTATTAAATATATGATAAATTTAGACTAAACATATGGTGAGAAGTGATAAAGTGTGTTTTAATATGCCATCAATTTTCAGCTATCACGTCATCACTATTCATACATTTGGATTTGAGGTACCATGGTATTTCATCATTTAAGTGAATTTGTTAAGAAATCCTGCATTTATATTACATAGCTGACTAATTCAGGATGATACATATGACGAGAATTGATACTAGGTATCTTGATATGTCATGAAGAAAATCGCATAATACATTTTGATTCTGGGTACCATAACATTTAAACAGTGTCTTACGGAATCGATGTTTGTATTAGATGTCTGACAAATTTACGATTATGCACGTAAGGGTGATATTGGTACCTTCATATGTCATCAATTTTTAGATATCATGCTTAGGGAAGTTAGCTACTTATACCTTTCGATTCGAGTTACATGTATGTTACTTGAAATTTCAACATCTGCATGAATACCTTGGAGGTCCCTTTCTTTATATTAGAAATTTGACTAATTTATGCATATAACGAGGTGTGATATTTGGTATTTTGATATTTCAGATATCTCATATATCAGATATTATCTAATTGTACAATTTGAATGTAAAGTTGCATCTTTTTTGTCAAATCCCGATGAAGCTGCGTGTTTGAGTTAAATATGATTAATGCAGGGATCCAGGCTGAAGCTAGCAGCAACTATAGAGGAGGCACTAAAGAAAATCATCATTGGACTGAGAATACGCATAGAAGATTCGAATTTGAAAACTATTCTAAAAGAAATCTGAATGAGATTCGTGTCAACCATAACAATCATGAGCAACTTAGCTCACATAAATGATTACACAGAATCTAATTTATATTAGTATGTTGTACTGAACCGACGTAAACAAATGGAATTGACCACAAATTTTATTTTGAAATTTTTTGTAATGTATGTTTCCAGGTTACATGAAAATGAATGCACATTGATAGGTTGTAATAAGGAGTCGAAATCTACATGAAGTGGGTTATTTTATGATTTCAAGATTGATCATATCATTATCAATGCATGGCATCGAGCGCCCCTTAGGGTACCATAATCTAGGCAGTGATTTAATTGTCCCTTCTTTCTATAAAAGAGTTGGAATACGGAGTCAAAATTTGTCCCGGCCTCTTTGAGTGAGCAACCGGTACCCCTACAACTACAAACTGAGAGCAGGAAATGATAGCCCCTAGAGTCCACTTCCTTGCCCTGAAATTCCTTCCACCTAGTCGTCAAATATTACATTTACAGAGGTAGTCAGTAAAGTTGTATATGGTCCATGATATGCGGAAAATGTCAAAATCCATGCAATTGAAACAGCAATTTCGCTTATTATAAACTGCTTACTTACATAAACCTGTGGACACTTTGTCCCTTGGTCCCATGACAGAGAATAAATAGGGACTCTCAATCTGTCCTCACCCTCTTCATCTAACAGGGAATACCCCGTCAGACTCAAAGGGAAAACGGGAATTGACAGCCCTATGGATCCCCTATCTCGCCTTAATATTCATTCCGCCTGGTCTTCAAATATTAGCGTCGAAGAGGCCGTCATGAAACTCCTGTATGAAATATTTGATTCATAATGTCAAAGTTCAGGTGAGTTAAACCATAGTTCTTGATGACACTGGCCTACTTTCTTGGTTTTCCTTCTCAGTTATTAGAAATGAAGTGTTTGGTTTACTTACTAATATTTTTCGGAAGGCCGGGGTTGGAATCCCGGCTGCGACAGACAAAAGTCGTTAAAACAGATACTCACAGTTTCATTGCCAAACGCTCGGCATAAGGTGTGGATGTCACGAGTCCTCGGATATGACCTTTAAAACGGATGTGGCACTCTACAGAACCATCATTTCTTAATAGCCGTGAGTGCTGAGCAACGGCCCAAATTTGAAACCCATCACCGGTTTTGGTGACGTCTCCATATGAGTGAACAATTCTCTCGAGAGACATTAAGCAAGATACAATCTAATATTTTTCCTTACAGTCCTTTATCGAAAGATTTCTTTGGTTGATTTCTTTTGTTAGAAGGTAAAGCTAATTACTCAGCAGATAGGCTAATGTAGATAAAGGTTTTTAATAATACAATATAGTTTTAAAAGGATGGGAATATGATAAATTCTTAAATCATGAAAGATCCTACATCATGCAGCTTTTTATAGATAAATTTATTCATTGGTACTGGCTCACGATTTTTGAAAAAAAATCATTTTGATGCTAAACATTAAAAATATGACTAATCTAATGTTGAGAGCAAAAATTTTGACCTTCTGAATGCAAGAATAAAAGCAATATTTTAGCCTTAAATCTGCGTTATGTAAACAAAGACTCGAGTCTTTTAGTGTATACAAACAAACCAGTGAAATGTTAATTTTGTAATATAAATCATAATTTTACATAGTCACAAATTTTAACGTTTAGATGTCACATTTTACCCAAAGAATGCTTGAAATGTGAAAGATCTAATAAACGTAGATCAATATACATTTCTTTTGAGAAATTCGTAAACAATAACATACCACAATCTTTAATTACAAAACCAATAATAAACTCTCTAAAATGAGTTTCTGTGATAATGCTCAACCTTAATTTTAGGTGAAATCTTTTTAAACTAAACACATCAGACAGTAAATTTTGATCATTAAAAGTGAAAAACAAAATTTTGGGGAAATCGTGAATCAATCCCTTTAATGCCTGATATGATCATAGTCCGGGTAGCTAAATGATCAATATGCATCTTATTTTTATGTAAAGTGATTTATTGCTGAAAGAGATCCAAAAACAAAATGCCTTCATTGTTTCAGTATTAATAATTGATTTAAATTGAATTCATCTTTCATATGTAATCTCACATGTGGGCTACATGTTAGTCGCTTATGCGTGTTACGGTGGACATTTTTGTTTAAGAATTCAAACACGAATCTTACTCAAATATTCCTTTAAAAGAGTTTTCAAATTCAATAGTTGTCTTTCAGTACTATCAGTCCGTTGATGATTTGCCTTAGTGACTGGTAATTAGTGACTGCTAGCTTTAGCATAAAGTAATTTATAATACATGCAAGTAGCTACTTTAGCTTTTACGAAAAAATGAAATGATGGTGTACATTGTACCTTCATTCAAAATGTGTAAATATTTGATTTCAGTGGTATCTGAAAATGTATGGAATATCAATATACCTAATATCATTCCTTGTCATATATGTAACAGTAAATTCGCCAGATATCTTATATAAACAGATACTTATTTAAGGTATTCACGTAAATATTGAAATTTCAGATTACCTTGAATCGAAAGGTATAAGTTTTCTGATTTCCTTATCTCAAAATTGATAGCATATCAAGGTTCTCTAAATCACCCCTAGTCACATGGATAGTGATGAATCAGTCAGGTATCTAATACCAACACAGGGTACTTTTACAATATTCACGAACAACTTGAAATTTCAGATTACCTTGAATTCAAAAAGGTATAAGTAGTTGATTTCCTTAAGCATGACAATTGAAAACTTATGGCATATCAAGAAACCCAATATTACTACTGGTCATACGTATAGTTTTAAATTAGTCAGATAAATAATACAACCACAGAGTTATTTACGATATTCACAAAAAAACTTTAAATTTCAATACACCTCGCTTCAAAATGTACAAGTAGCTGATTTCTTTAAGCGTGATATTTGAATATTAATGTCATATGAAGATGCGTAACATCACTCCTCGTCATATGCATTGTCGTAAACAAGTCAGATATAAAGAACATTGATCGATCTCATAACACTTGTAAGCAATATAAAATAGAGAGTTGGGCAAACACAAACACCTGGGTATACTATCGATGGGAACAAGTGCCCAGGCTAAGCATACCATGTCGACCGGTCACACACGCCGTGGACCCTATATTGATACGGTAAACCCGGAGTTCTTTAAGATATCTATGGAAATCTTGAAATTACTGGATCTCTGGAATCAAAAGCTATAGGTGTCTGACTTCCTTAAGAGTGATGTTTAAAAAACTTGCCATATCAGTCCTCGTCATATGTGTAATAAGAGATTTGTCATATATGTAATAAAAACACCAATTTCCTTAAGATATTCCAAAAAAAGCTTGAAATATCGGTGCACCTCGAATCAAAAAAACTATACGTAGCTGATTTCTAAAGGGACATGGACACGATTTGAGTGGAATTTTTTTAAATTTTATTTTTTGACTTTGAATGTTTAGAATCCTTAACTAAGGTATTACTAATGATCAACAAAAATTTGAATGTCAGTAGTCAAGGTATATGGGAGATACAGAGGTCACAAGTCCTTGTGATGTAGATATGGCTCGTGCCATGTTTTTGTATACATATTTAAATAAACTCGTAAAAGTTTCAATGCAGATTTTTTTCAGTTTATAAGTGAATTCTTTAGAATAAAATATTTGTTCGTGTTTGGCACATCTCATTTTGTTTTAAACACGCTATTTTCTATTAAACAGTCTAATGTAAACAAAAACATGACACGAGTCTTGTTTACATAACAAAGAATTGCGAATGATGTATCTCACTTATAACTCAAAAACTGATATCCAAATTTTGGTAGACCATTAGAAATGCTTTAGTTAAAGAACCAAAAAACACCGTACGGTTGCTCCACGGGTCACTGAATGTGGGCGGAGCTTATCCATGGTCAATGTTATTTACTTGGAATTTACTTGGCCAAGAGATCGGTTGTTGTGGATATTTTTATGATATACACAGGAACTTTCTCAGGTTATTACAAATTATGCTTAGTGTCTTGATTTGTGCAAAAAAAAAAAAAAATTAATTTCTACCTACATGCATACCGTATTTCTATTTCCCGTAAACCTTCAAACTTGGTCATATTTATGTATTGCAAATGACAGGTTTAGCCCATTTCTAAACCTTTGCTTTTAAAACTTCTAATTAAATTGTTATATATCGTATATAAATAATTTTCTAAATATAATATTACTCGGCGTTTCCGGGCACTTCCTGGTGTCCTGGGAGTTCGCGGTGTCGTGGGTGTATTAGGTAAAATATCCATGTTTCGAGAGAATGAATAAATCCAAGTAGATCTGTGTACATGTACAACCAAATGAAGAATGATCAATATACCCCTCAATATGGGCCGTCTGTAGAGTTTCTGTAGCTGTAGTGTTTACGTGATGGTGGTATCCCAAACAGAAGCTGACACCAAGTCTACCCTCCCCTCCTCTCTCTCTCTCTCTTTAGGGTTTCTGTGGACGTATTGTTTGTGTAACGATGGCATCCCAAACAAAAGCTGACACGAAGTCTACACCCCCTCCTTTCTCTCTCTTTAGGGTTTCTGTGGACGTAGTGTTTGTGTAACGATGTTATCTCAAACAGTAGCTGACACATAGCTAGTCACCCCCCCCTTTCTATTTATAATTTATCACGGCTTTATATTGAGAGAGAGAGAGAGAGAGAGAGAGAGAGAGAGAGAGAGAGAGAGAGAGAGAGAGAGTTATTGAGCTATTTATAATTTATCACGGTTTTATATTTAGAGAGAGAGAGAGAGAGAGAGAGAGAGAGAGAGAGAGAGAGAGAGAGAGAGAGAGAGAGAGATGTGTAAAACTGTAGCAATAATATAGATGAAATAATATGGCATGGCAACAGTGTTGCATACGTATGACAATAATTACTCATTTAGTCAATGATTGAGAGTAAGGGAGAGAGAGAGAAATATCTTAGTAACTCTCTCTCTCTCTCTAAATATAAAGCCGTGATAAATTATAAATAGAAATATCTCAATAACTTATTTATGCTTTTTTACTATTGTTTGCTTTCTGATTGTGTAATTTATAATCCATGTGGTATCTCAAACATAAGCATTTTTTAAACTACTGTAACAGTTTTACGCATGGGCAATATAACCATTATACATGTTGATGTGCTGCGCCAATAAAGAATAACTTGTGTTTGTTTGGTTTGTTTTTTATTATTATTGTTTGATTTCTGATTGTTTAATAATACATGTATAAAGATGGAAAGAGAAAATACGATGATAAATTACATTGTGTAGGGGATGTTAGAAATTAAAATATTCTAGGTGTCAATGCTATTAAAACTCAGGTATACTGGGGCTTTCCTCAAGATCTGAAGACTGCCGGTCATCATTAGCCATGATTGTTATCAAAACATCTTTCTTGGGTAGCTGTAGACCACGGTCTCTGCAAACGTCAATCAACCTAAGCTCTATTGTTAAAAGTTTGATTGACCGGCGGCTTATCATTGATCACGACACAGGTAAAATTTGGGGGCGTTAACTTAAAGTTGGGTCTTTAAGCATTTTAAACAATAAAAATGGAAAAATAAAATTTGAAAATTTTCAGCTCAAATCGTGTCCATGCCCCTTTAAGCGTTATACCTCATAATTGATCACATATCAAAATACTCAATATCACTCCTCGTCATAAATTAATCAGATATCTAATAAAAATACAGATACCTCAACGGTATTCATTCATATCTTGAAATTTCATTCTTCCTCGAATCAAAATGTAAAACTAGCTGATAAACTTAAGAGCGATACATGAAAATTGGTGGCATATCAAAATAACCTGTATCAATCATTGTCACATGTATCGTCGTATTTTAGTTAGATAGCAAATGTAAATACAGATTTCCTTAAACGTTCATTCAAATGCTGGAATTCCCTGAAAAATCAAATCAAAATATATACACAGATGATTTCCTTAAACATGATATCTGAAAATTGATGACGTATTAAGACACCCTATAATCATTCCTCGTCCTATTTGTAGTAGTAAATTCGTCAGATATATATTTACAAACACATAAATCTTTAAAGTATTCACAAAATGGCATGGTATATTGAATCAGAATGTCAGAAGTAACTAATTTCTTTAAGCGAGATATCTGAAAATATATGGCAAATTGAGATACCCAATATCACTCCTTGTCATATGTATCGTTGTAAATTTGTCAGATATCTAACACAAACGCAAAGTTTCTTATGATATTCACACAAATGTTGAAAAGTCAGGGTATCTTGAATTAAATTGTAAAAGTACAATGTATCAGATATAAATAGATAGTATCTTACATCTTAAGATATAACTGTTGCACCGATATGTCCATACCAAAACACGCCGGAAATCCGCTAGTGCAACTGGTGCTCCGTACCAGCTGCAAACCATTTTCAACACTGCACATTTTCAACAGCAATATATTAATTGCTTGCAGTGATAAACCATTGATGTACTAAAAATAATTATTGTAGATATCCTACAATTTTCAAAAAAATATACAGATATAGTGTATGGTAATGTACAGGATACTAAAGCAATCATAAAAAAGAAGACAGACGTTTATCGACTGGAATATACCATTCTTACATGCAAACAAAATCTTCCCCGTGTACCTGTCCTGATTCTCGGCCAAACTGACCAAACTCGTGAAGTTAAGTTCAATAGTGTATTTAGATTTAGGACGAAATAACATATCACCACACTCTTTCAAATAGATGTACGCAATTGATGCAGAAATGCATTCTTTACATACTTTAAAAATGTGTGGTTAGCTAAGTGGATCGTGAATCTACGCAGGCAAACTCTATATATTCCGTCCCATCGAAGTTTTATTTTTTTTTTTATGTTTTATGTGTTTTAAAGGAGGTACATTTTCAATACAATATATTCATTACCCATAATTTGTGATAAGGATAGCTTTAAACTGTGTGGTATTCCTCCTTGAAAGGCCAATGTCATAATTCATGGGACCTTGTAACAACCATTATTCAACAAACCAAGTTTTGCTTATACAACTAGCACATATAGTTTGAAAAAGTGAAGGTGAAATTCAACTACATCACATACATATTCACTTTCAATTTTGAATAGATGATGTCAGCAGTGTGACTCTGGAGCCCCGAGATAACCCTCTTACCCTGACAGAGGGATCATACCGTGAAGTCCGGTGCACTGTCAACTCCAACGCCTTCCCTACACCAACGTATGCGTGGTTTATTGACACGAGAGATATAACCAGCACAGCAGGATCTGATACTTCTTCTGTCATCATCACAGGAAGTAAGGCAGACAATGGGAAAGTACTCCTATGTCAGGCGACCAATAACAACAGACCAAAGAACGGCAATACTGTCCTCAACATTACATGTAGGTATTGTAAGTACAGTGAATTAATTAATTAATATGCCATACTGAAAAAATACATGAGAATATACATGTATTTCATACAATTTCATATTTTTAACTCACGTTACTTGTTGACTGTAAATAGTTCCCACTTTAAATAAAAATTACTTATTAGATTAAGTAAGAGTAACAGGCAAATGGCTTTCAGACAAAGGTCACTCTAGGTCATTTTAGAAAGGGTAAGGTCACTCAAAGTATATAAAAGTTCTTTATTATCAAAAGTTTTTGGAAGGGTCCAGAGGTCCGTGTTTGCCCAACTATCTATTTTGTATTGCTTATAGGAGTTATGAGATTGATCACTGTTCGTTATCTTCATCTTTCACAAATAAATAACAGGCAAATTATTTTTTGACGAAAGTCACAGAAGGTCATTTTGGAAAATGAAAGATCACTTACAACATATACATGTACCTTATATGAGGAAAATTGTAATTGTAATTAAAAGATTTATATAGCGCCCTATCAACATTAGTTCTCTAAAGCGCTTTACACATATCATAGAAAAGATAATATAAAATCGATGTGTACATACATGTGAATAAAATATTCATAGTGTCAGAATTGAAATGGTTAACTATTATTATTAGCTCTTCTGAGCCGAAGGCTCAAAGAGCTAATCATATGGCCATATGTCTGGCGTGCGGTGTGTGGTGTGCGGTGTGCATCAACTTTTTGGAAAAAGGGCTATATCTCAAGAACCCCTTGACCAATTTTTGTCAAATTTGTTACAGGGTATCCTTGGCCCAAGGGCTTTCATTTGTACTAAAACTAAGGTTGTGACCTTTTCACAAGCGGAGATAATTAGAAAAATGCAAACAAAAGTAGTGGTTGCTAAGAAATCTTCTTCTCAAGAACCACTGTGCAAATTATCACCATCTTAAGCAAACGGATGAGGATAGGTTGTAAATAAACAAAATGTTCAAGGCATCATCCTGGGGCAAAGGGTTTGGTCTCAAGGTCACTTCAAAGTTGACCTTAAATTTTGTTTTGTTAAAACTTTTATATTTTGCTTAACATAAGGACTAGGATCATAAAATTTTGTCAGTTCATGCATCTCAGGACCTAATATCATGTTGTCTCAAAAGTAGGTCATGGTGACCTACTTTTGAATTTCGCAGGTAGTTATTATGAAATGGATTTTGATGAATATCTTGGACACTTTTGAGCCTATGATCATCAAAATATGTCAGTTGATGGACCATGGGACCTTAAATTGCTTCATTTGAAAAATATGTCACCATGACCTACTTTCTGAATTTTATGATTAATCATTTATGAATACATTTTAGGTTGTTATTTCAGATACCGAGAGGTTTAGAAACATCAAACCTTGTAAGTTGATTCGTCGAGAGGCCTCGGAACTTATTTATAAAAAAAGTAGGTCACAGTGACCTACTTTTCGAATTTTGCAGATATTCAGATTTCAAATTTTCAATTTTAGATGCATATTTTGGACATTATGAAAGCTATGATCATCAATCTTTGTCAGTTGATGCATCTTGGGTCTTCATAGTTTGTTGACCAAAAAGTAGGTCACTATGACCTAGTTTTGGAATTTGACGGCTATATCTTAATATTTCAGATACTATTTGACTTACAATTATCAAACTTTGTCAGTTGATGCATGTTGGGTCTTCAGAGTATGTTGACTAAACAGTAGGTCACCGTGACCTATTTTTCGATTTTGACGGCTAAATTTGAATATTTCAGATACTATTTGACTTACAATAATCAAACTTTGTCAGTTGATGGGTCTTGATTCTTCAGAGTGTGTCGACCAAATAGTAGGTCACTGTCACCTACTTTTGGAATTTGACGTTTATATCTGAATATTTCAGACACTAGTTGACTCCAATTATCAAACTTTGTCATTTGATGCATCTTGAGTCTTTAGAGTGTGTCGACCAAAAAGTAGGTGACTGTGGCCTTCTTTTGGAATTTGACGGCTATATTTGAATACTATTTGACTTGTCAGTTGATGGACCTTGAGTCGTCAGTGTGTCGACCAAAGGTAGGTCACCGTGACCTACTTTTGGACAGTTACATTTAAATTTTCAGGTACTATTTCACTTAACATCATCAAACTTTGTTAATTGATTAATCTTTGTTAGTGAGAATTGTGGCCTGTTCTACAATGTATCAGAGGAGGGATTCTAGGACCATGGGCCTCTTGTTAATATATAGCGTCTAATGTAATGATATGATTACCTTAATAACATATAAAACAATTTAAAACAATCTTTAGGAACAACTAAATACATAGAAGGGACATAAGTATAATAACAAACTACAGTTCAAATGTCAACTGAAGGTTGAAAAAAAAACAACCACAAATGTAACAGCACTATAAGATCTGTAATCTAAGAGCACTAAGTATGTAAAAAAAAATAACAAATTAAAAGATATGTTTTGAGGTCCGCTTTAAAACTAGACAGTGAAGTACATTGTTTGAGTTTAAAAGGCAGATAGTCCCAGTGACTCGATGCGGCCTTATCCAAACGTCGATCCCCATATGCTTTCGTACGTGTCCGAGGTACCTGGAGAAGATGCAGAGATTCGGATCTTAGTGATCGTGTGGGATTGTAAACTGTAATGATATCCTTTATGTAAACTGGAGATAGATTGTTGAGAGATTTGACAGTATGAAGAATGATATTATATTGATATCTGTATTCAAATGGAAGCCACTGAAGATCTATTAGAAAAGGAGTAATATGGTCGGATTTTTTAGCGTGTTATTAGGTATTACACCGGTAATTATTTTCACTATATATTACTATAGAGGAAAAAAATCATTAAAACTCAGTTTACAGAATTGATGCCAATTAACGCAGTCAGAAACGTTCTATGTTACCTATCGCGTCTGCCGACACCAGAAAAACAACACCCTACGTGACATTTTCGAAAATAAATTACCTGCAAACAAGACTACCCTCAAATCCACGTGTTTTTCACGTGTGTAAACAGCCGGAGTGCACCTAAGGAAGCAGCCTCAGCGTCCAACAGCAAATAGTTCCTTTGCATACACTTGGTTATTTCTACAAATTACACAAAATTTCCTAATCAGGGGTACACCAATTAAAAGAAAAGACGAAGAGGAAATGAGAAAAATCGCGAAAGGAAAAAAAATGATTTCTTTAAATATATGGAAGTACAATTGACTAAGTTCATTTTGATTGGACAATTACCGGTGTGATACCTTGAAGACAACTAAATCTCCATCAAAAACTGTCAAATTTGCACAGCTGGTGCCCGCTTCAATCATCAATAGTATATCCCATGCACATAGCGATCAGAGCAAGATAACTGACGTAACTGGTGATTTACTTCCCCTTGGGACTATATGATTTCTGCCTGTTTCATCAGTGAAATATGAGGCGCGTGTGGTACTTTTTAAATTGAAATAACTTTGTATAAATCAAGATATTTCCGCAAAAATGGTTTCATTAGAAAGAAGAATGATGAAATTTACCATTTCAATCACTTATTAATCCTAAATTTTTTTTTTTTAAATTGCTAATTATTTCAAATTTCATATGAGTGAGATACTTGCTTTTGTGAAAATATTCAATTTTCGGTACTATAATGGAATCTGCATCTGGTCAATTTGGTATCCTAGAAGAGCCCATTAATTACGCTTAACAGATTAAATCAAGTTGATACTCACGGGTAATTAGTGTTTCAGATAATGGCCCCCTAATCTGTCAGTGGTTGTGCGTATTTAGCCTTTCTTCAAAGCAGGGGTAACACATTAAGAGGACTAAATACTGGTTAAAACAAATAAATAAGACTAAAGTCTGACTGGATAATATGACGTTTTAAAACGTGTACACAAATCATACAGAAATCATCCATGTAACTGTTCATTACAAAACAAATTAAGCTAAAACATTTCCTAAATTTTGGTTCTAAAGAAGATATAGGCCAAATATCAAGGGCGCTAAGTAATGCTCAAAACGGTAAGGATATCTAGTGACAAACTTAATATGCAGGACAGAACACAAATTTTTGGTCAACGTTTTAGAAGCCGGCAATATAATTAAGGCCTACGCCGTCAGAGCCTTGATATCCTGCTACGGAGGGGACTGTCGTAAATCGTGCCAGAAATATTACTTCGCGTGTTGGGCCCTTCAAACGAATAATTTGATATCTTCGGTGTTAAGGTGACATTTTGATGTTCATATGAGTGACCTTGACGGGTATTTACCATGACTTATATTAATTTCTATTTAGGACATAAAATTAAAAATAAAATAAAATTTCTAAACTCTACGCAGAAATACGAAATATCTTAATTGGGTTAATTTACAATAAGGACATTGAATCAAGAAGTCATAGAGTTATGTATGATGCTTATGGATGTCAAGGAAAGTCCATCTAACAGTTGCGCTAGGCAGGAGGAGGGGAGGGGGTTTATTGTGCAATATGCGTGTTGTAAAATCGATGTGAAATTTTGATACGTCTTTTGGATGTGTTAAATGTTAAAACCGCCGGAGTATGCTATGTAGATGGGTGTTTATACAAATATTTACGATTTTATAGCTGTATAAGGCAAAAAATACGTTGTTGATACGTATTTAGATTTAATTGAAATTTCGCATTGTGTATTGTGTCATGTTTCTTGAATGACCTATTAAAACACCGTTTTGTTTTTCAAACCTCTTGTTTTGATATCCAGTGCTGATTTTGAGCCGATGAAAAGGGAACGGACTGAGAAAAACGGGAAATTGTGAAATTCAAGACTTCCTTCAAGGTATCACACCGGTAATTATTTTCACTATATATTACTATAGAGGGGAAAAAATCATTAAAAGTCAGTTTACAGAATTGATGCCGAATAACGCAGTCAGAAACGTTCCAGAAAAATTACCTGCAAACAAGACTATCCTCAAATCCACGTATTTTTCACATGTGTGTAAACAGCCGGAGTGCACCTCAGGAAGTAGCCTCATGCAGCTACCAACAGCATATAGTTCTTTTGTATACACTTGGTTATTTCTACAAATTACACACAATTTCCTAATCAGGGCTACAGAAATTTTAAAGAAAAGAAAAAAGAGGAAATAAGAAAAATCGCGCATGAAAAAAAATCTTTTAAATACATGTATATGGAACTACAAATCACTAATATGCTTCAAGGAATCACACCGGTAATTGGTCAATCAAAATTAAATTAGTAAATTATAGTTTGAACATATTCATGTATTTAAAAGATTTTTTTTTTTCATGCACGATTTTTCTCATTTCCTCTTCTTTTCTTTTAAATTTGTGTAGCCCTGATTAGAAAATTTTATGTAATTTGCAGAAATAATCAAGTGTATACAAAGGAACTATTTGATGTTGGTAGCTGAGGCTACTTCCTGAGGTGCACTCCGACTGTTTACACACTATTCTGCCATTACTTTTGCAGATAGTATAACCAAAGACACAATAGGACGGTGCGTAGTGTTTATTATGTACTTCATGTGTGGTAAAAGACTGAAACAAGCAAAAGGAGTAATAAATATACTGTTAAATTACAAATGAATAAATAAACAATCAAAAATAACCTTAAGAAATGTTACAAAAAGAAAATAGTCAAAATTTGGATTTAATTTTATCACAAACTTGTTTCCGTAGAAAAAATTGTTAAGTGCGTACATTTATGTTAAAGATACATATGACACTAACGGCGTTTCATAGAAAATATTCAGATGTATGCCACTTCTAAATATAATATACACGAATAGCTAACAAACCAAAATAAAGTTAATATGTATTCAAAGGCTAAGAGAATCATGATAATGAACTGCAAAAGACTACTTACAGTGTGTGCTATCTCTAAGTAGAAAATGAATGATTGGAACTATCGACTCGATGCATGAAACACACTCACAGGTAAACAGGAAGCACGTGCTCGAATTAAGAATGGTAACTCTAAACGGGTTTGAAGTCTAAGTCGTAAAGAAAGATAATTCAATATTAAAAAAAAGGAAATATTTTTAACAAATAACGATAACTCTTCACACACACATGTAAAAAAAAACACGCGGATTTGAGGGTAGTCTTGTTTGCTGGTAATTATTTTTCGAAAATGCCGCGTAGAGTTTTGTTTTTCCGGTGTTGGCAGACGATATAGGTAACATAGAAGGTATCTGACTGCATTATTCGGCATTAATTCTGTAAACTGATTTTTAATATTTTTTTTCCTCTATAGTAATATATTGTGATGGGAAAGTCCTCTCCCCACAGTAGCGCTGCCACCAGCTGGATGTCCCCCACCAGCAAGGGAAAATAAATATTAAACACCTATCTGCCCTACTCAACCTCAACCTATACTTAAACCTGGGTTGTGACTAAGCGACACGCCTAAATAGTGTCTTAACAAGTCAGAAATAATGCTCAAATTCAAAAGTCAATTGTTTATTCATTTCAAAGATAATCAACATAAGCAACATGAAGCTAACGTACCAGAGGACTTCACTCTTTCGCGTTGAAGCTAAACAATCAGTGCAATATTCACAATAGCTAGTTAAAAGAAAAGCGGATGACAAACGAGTCAATAAACGAGATGACGAGATCGACATGCGCATGAAATTCATACTTAAAACAATTCTATTATTAATCCTCCGAAAACACATTCAAGGGGAATAACTCGGGACAAAATCAGATATGAATAATGAACGAAATACTCAAATCAGGGGTATTCACTCTCGTGAGTTACTCATAATGAAAACAATAGCTTACTCTCAAGTAAAAATGTTCTATAACTAGAATCTCTAATCTGTAGATTTCTCAGAGGACAATCACTCTCGAGAAATACCCTACCATAAGCCTTAAATAAATATCAAACTTCAATCTCAAATGAGAAAAGAACCCTATGCTGCATTCAATACTAAATTGAATCTAAATCACAAGTTAAATTGTGATTCTGTCACAGGTTGCATTACCATACTCTAGATACGCAATAAATCAATTATCATTTTCCAAAGAAGAATTTCCCCAAAACATTCCCTATGATAAATATATTACACTTATAAAAATCAAAATAATAACTAACTTACTCTAAAACACAAATAATAATCCAAATGATTTCTAAAGTTACCCAAAACAATAGAAACATGAAGCAGACTCAAAAATAATTAAATCAAAATAGATGTATAACTTCTTTCAGAAATAAATCCTATTCTTGCCCAAATAATAATAATAAAACAAACAGACGACTTACGTCGCTTCCAAATAGAGAGAGAACCAAAAGAGAGCAAGTCTGCACAAGTACAGCCTTTTATACTCAAAAGTACAGAATTCTATATTCCGCACGAGCAAATCATAGAAAAATACAGAAAAACACCGAAATCTGTATATTACACGCGCTTGACACAGAAACTCTCAAAACAGAATTCCATACTCAAATAACGTCGAATCTCGTCCTTACATAATGAAACAATAAAGCGTTAGGATTGAACATTAAAACATTTGCAATAAAAAAAATAATCATCAATACACATCGTATGTACAATAGTAAACCTTTCATATTTCCTGCATTTAAACAGATCGATAATTCTGACATACGGAACTCCTCAGTATGCTTCATACAGTGAAAGGTAAACACCAAATCGACAGGAAATTGACATATCAAAGTGAAAGTAGCTGTAATGTTAAACATGTGTGAAAATTCATCCGTAGAGCAATATACAAGTAAGATATTCAATAATATATAGTAGCAAGTCAATCCCTTAATCATAAGAGAACTATTGATAACGTATGTACAACAACAATACAAAAAATTAAAACAATGATTGATACGGGGTGAAATCCTCACACTACCCCCTCATGAAATTGTTCAATGCCCCATGAACAAACTACGCACACAAGAAAATTCGTACATCAGCAACACAATGATCGTTTATCGACGGTATCTCTTTGCATCATATCCGTAGTCGTGCCTGCGGTGAACGGGTGACCTTGCCCTCTTTTCCCTTTCAAAGTGGTTCACCAGTTTGTGGAGTTCCTCTGTCTGCTTCTCCACGGCTCGGTCAAATTATTAATGGCGGTGGTGACTTGTGAGCAAAAATTTTCTGTTATTTTGAGGATCTCCGCTGGGTCTAGCGATGAGGAAGACGAGGTAGAAGACGATGTAGATGACGTAGCCGGAGATGAAGGTTTCGGCATGCTGGCTGGACTCTCTACCGGTTTCTCCTGCTCCGTCTTAAAGGACTCCGGGAGGGTAGGCTCCTCTGAGGTGTTAGGTAGGTCCGGAAATGCTTCGATCTCCTCCCCCAGGATCTCATCTAGGATGTTGCGAACTGGAGGTCCCAGTTTCCGAGGGCTGACCAATTCGATGGTCCTGATGGGATCAAGGGAAGCGGCCACTGGTGTTGCCTCCTCTTTCTTCTGACCCTTCGCCATATCTTTCTTCCTCCAATATTCCTCGGAATCTTCCTGCGTTCACCGAATTGTATCTCTACCTTCCTGGATGGGTATGGTTGGGCAACCACAACCATCTACCGTTCATGATAGAAACTGTCCCCGCTTTGCTTCGCTGCTGGACGTGTTCTTTGAAATTATCCACATGCCACGTAAACTCCCTTAGCCTCGTACACTTGAACCCACATAGCTGGCATGAATATGGTACATTAAAGGACGGCACATACATTCTCAAAACAAGGCTCTCGATGTTAGCCTTCTCCCCTGCCGTGACCTTGAAAGGCTTGCACAAAGCACATTGGTGCACTCGTCCTCGAGCCATCTAAAATAAATTAAAGACATATATGCATTAATATTACGAAAATTTGGACTAGTTACTATGGTGATCTGAGGTTATCACTCTTTCACCAAGGTACAAAAAAAATATGAAAGGAATGGGTAGTGGTAAGCATGTCGACCTCTCGTCACGATACACGATCTACGGTTTGAATAGTACTTCTACGAACGCGTACTCTTTCGTTTACACCAGCCGGGAATATTACCAGTACTACCGTAAAATTTCTTCAATTTGTTGTGATGCACCACTTTTGAGCTTTCATCTTCTCTATATTGAATTCTGAAATTAAAGTCACTAAGATTTTGTGTGATAACACATGGACCCAAGTACGTATCCTGTAATTTAGGTGAAATTCCTTCTCTTTTAACTTCATGTAGATACCAGACTAGGTCTCCAACTTTGTGAACCAATGTTGTTTCTCTCTTATCGTAGGCTTCTTTCTGGCGCTGTGCAACTACACATAGTTGTCGTTGAGCAATACGATGAGCGGTACACATTCTTTCACGGAGGATTTCAACATAATCCCCATAAGAATTTATAGGTTCTTTTTCTAAATTTCTATTTCCAAAAATGATCTCTGTGGGTATCCTATTTTCTTTCCCTATCATGAGCATGTTCGGTGTGAACCCTGTTGCACTGTGTGTTGATGATCTGTAAGCTCCTGCTAAACAACCTAAATATAAATCCCAATCCGTTTGCTGTCCTTTTAAGTATGCCTTCACCATGCTAATAAGGGTCTTGTTAAATTTCTCTACTTGACCGTTGCCTTGGGGGTGTCTTGAACTGGACCTGGTTTTACGTATTTGAAGAAGTTGACACAATTCAGCAATAATTTCACTTTCATAATTTCTTCCCCGGTCAGAATGGAGACTTAATGGGCATCCTATTCGGCTAAAAACTTCAATAAGCAGCACTCTACCCGTAGTGACCGCAGATTTATCCGCGATGGCGATAACATCTACCAATTTGGGAAAATTATCTGTCACTACTAGGATGTATCGATTTCCACGGGGAGTTAAAGGTAATGGTCCCACAATACCAGTCAACAGTCTGTCCATGGGTGCCCCAACTCTCATGTCTCCTAAAGCTGCTGTAGGTAGTTTGGAGGGAACTTTGTTTCGACTACATTGGTCACACTTCCGAATAGCTGCATTGTCATCGTCTTTCATCTGATACCAGTAAAACTACTGTTGGATCCTCTGTTGAGTCTTCTTCTGACCTAGGTGTCTAGATGTCAAGTCTCCATGTAGATGAGTGATAACTTCTGATTTCAAGCTTTTCGGTACGACGAACTATTTAAACTCACCTGTGTTATTCCTCTTCTCAAATCTTCTATACAAAATGCCGTCTTCGAGAACAAGCGAATGCCAAAGGTGCCAGTAATGTCTAATCTCAAGGTTTTCTTTGATTATTTCCTCATAACTTGGTCTCTGATCTTCAATTAAACATGCCCTTGTGATCTTCAAATTCTCGTCTTCATCTTGTTTCTTTCTCATGATGGCCAGACTGTAAGTTGGCTTCCAAGATGAAAAGTTAAACGATGTCTCATCTTCACTTTTCTTATCTGCAGTGCCATCGTTCTGGACTCTAATTTTCCGGTTCGAGGATCTGGTTTGTACTGATCGTAATTGGTCCATGGCCACAGAATCCGGAATGTACTTCTCTGGTTTCGATTAGCCCATTTCTGGTCTTCTTGGCACACTTTTTACAAGGTCCACATCCCAAAGGTTGCTTAGTCTCGGAATCTGGGCAGGTACAGTCTCTAGGATTTTCACACCTAGACATTGCATCAGCATTGCCATGCTTGTTCCCTGGTTTATACTCGATGACAAAATGAAAATCAGACAGGGTCTCTATCCATCGTGGTATTCTACTCTTAGACTCCTTTAAACTAAATAGCCAAATTAAAGCTCTGTGATCAGTTCTGACCTAGAATTTTCTACCGAGTAAATACTGTCAATAATATACTACAACATTTTTCAAAGCCAATAATTCTTTGTCTGTAATGGAATAATTTCTTTCTGATTTGTTCAACACTCGGCTCCCATAGGCTACAACCTTTTCAGACCCATCCTGTACTTGGCTAAGAACTGCACCGATCGCATAATCACTGGCGTCAGTGCCGAGAATGGACTCTCCATCATTGTTTAATGGATATGCCAAGATGCCTGGTTCTGTTAGAAGGAATTCTCACAGGCTTCTGTCCAGACAAATTCTGTATTTTTCTTCGTTAGATTAATCAACACACGAACAATCTCTGTAAAACCTGGCACGAAGCGACGGTAGTATGAACCTAAACCTAATATTTGTCGAACTCCTGTTACATTCGTGGGTACTGGCCAATCTAGTATCTTTCTTATGTTGTCCTCATTGGGTCGAACACCAGATGCTGATATAACATGACCTAAGAACGTGGCTTCTGGACAGAATAGATGACACTTCTTCGGCTTGAGTTTTCGGCCCGCCTTTTGGACTCTGCCCAACACTTCTCTGATGCGCTCCACATGTTCATTAAAATCTTTCGAGAATATGATGATGTCATCCAAGTAGACTAATCAAGTTTGCCATTGAAGTCCCTGCAATCCTATCTCCATGAGTCTCTGAAATCTTGCACCTGCGTTCATCAGCCCAAATGACATTGTGAGGAACTCGTACAAACCGTATTTCGTGACGAAAGCAGTTTTGGGAATGTCAGACTCTTTCATGGGGATCTGATGGTATCCTGATATAAGATCAAATGTTGACAACAAGGTTGAACCCGCGACTGCTCCAAGCAATCTTGAACTCTCGGCAAAAGAAATGCATCTGGCTCAGTAACTGCGTTCAGTTTCCTATAATCGACACGGACGTACTTTGCCATTCTTCTTTTTAACTAACACTATGGGTGATGCCCAAGGTGATGACGATTTTCTTATCACGCCTTGTCTTTCGAGCTGTATGACACATTCCTTTTCTGCTGCAGCAAATGCCAAGGGTACTCGCCTAGGTGGTTGCTTGATGGGTTTCGCATCTTTAGTCTCTATGTGATGTTCCACGAGGTCTGTTCTTCCTATATCATCCTCATGCCTAGAAAATATATCTTGATAGGTCGACAGCATTTCCAATATTTGCTTCTTTTCAGATTATATTCTTCCTATTGTAGCTCTTTCATGCAAGTCTTTGAGGTGAGAGGGTAGATTCAAATGTTCAAACTTTAAATGACAGTCATCTGACTCTGAATCTCGTGCTACTTCTGATACTCTAATCTGTCTCACTACGAAGTTATTCTTCTCTTGAGAGGGGTCTTCATTGTCCAAAACAATTTCTATGGGCGTACATGCTTCCGCTTCAGCTATATTAGCATATTGTCTTATAGTGGCTTCTGTCCTGTAAGGATTTATTATCCTCACTTTTGACGTAGTCTCCTTCCTTATGTCTACTAAACATCTAGCCATCTAGCCATGTGCAAGGGGTACTCTTCTAAAAATCTTTGAGTAGGACTAACAAGAATATTCTTTTATAAACTTTCTTCATCTAGGAATCTTTGAATGTAGACATCTATAAGTTTTTCTGAGTAAGGGGGTACAACTTCATGATCAGCATCAGTGACTCGCCTTATGGAGCGGTTCCGACTAACAGTCTCACAGGGAATCTTTTGTCCCTGTATCAAGATTACACCTGCACTGAGCAATAAATCTGCTGGTTTTTCCCTTTCCATTAGTATATCCATTCCCAATAATCCTTCGTCCGCAATTTCCGCAACTACCAACTCTTTTCTAATGGTGGCAAATCCTATCTCCAGCTGAAAGTAGGCCTTTCCTATTTCTCGTAAGGGATCGTCGTTGCAATTACACAGTTCCGTTGATTTTTCTAAAACTGGTCGTCTGTTCTTTGGTATCCTCATGAATGTTTCTTCAGAGATAACCGTCCTGGTTGTTCCAGTGTCAACTGTAAATGTGGCATTAATTCCATTTAATCTCAAATCAAGGTAAAGCCCTTCAATTTTCTGTACATGTTCCTTACTCGAATTCTTTCTATCTCTCCATAGATTTTCATCCATGATCTGATCTACAGTCCACGACACGAGTTTTATACACCCCACCGTGGAAAGACCACGGTGGAAAATCCACGGAGATACACCGTGTCCTCCGTGTTCCACGGTGTGTGTTATTTGCGAATACACACAGCTGCTAAAATGTCAATATTTTCCCTCCTGATACTTATATTGTTTTTCAGCATTTTGAGCCAATTCCAACGATACCAAACACTATATATTATGTTTTAAGAAAACCTGGTTTTGAATTTTTTTCTTTAATAGTCTTCTTTCTTCATTAAAATATTCTTAAATTCTATGTTTAAATAATGCGTACTTGCAGGCAATATTCCTGTTTTGAATGCGAATTAATATATTCTGTAAATGAAAAACATACATGTACAACATGTGATAGGGATGTTTAATAATTACCGATGTGCTCTCTCTCTCTCTCTCTCTCTCTCTCTCTCTCTCTCTCTCTCTCTCTCTGACAAATGCGCTGTTTAACATAATTACTTCCATCATATTGTGTTAATATGCATTTTGACAAATATAACTTGATCCAATATAGAAATTAAAGCATTGTCGATTTATTAACAAATTGGAATTAATTTATTACGTAATTAATAGAAGCAAAAATACAAACCATCGAATGATTTATTTTTAAAATCCCGAGTTAATTACATTTGACCGAGACTTATGTTCGATGTACTTTGATAGAGGTTTTCATAAAAAAAAAATGTTCATCGGGAGTGTCTGGATAATGCAATGATTTTTGTATAATAAGTATATACCATGCAAATTCCTAGGGTCTTTGTCACAGTATAACTAAATTACGGTTAGCTAGTTTGGGTTTTGACTTCTTATGAAAAGTGTGAAATATATTGGGTCGACGCGATATCAGATCTAGTCTAAGATCACGGGTATCTTGCGCCGACCCAATATATTTCACACTTTCCGCAAGAAGCTAAGCACTTCTGTTGATTTCAAATACACGGATTAGCTGACCCCCAATTGTTCTACTAAGGCGAAAACCCCTTCGAATTTGCATGGAATGTACAAGTTATACACAGGTCATTGTTATAGTCATACATCATAGTACCGCTAATCCGACAAACATTTTTTTTTAATTTTGAATAAGTTATTGATTGACCAAACTGCAGATTGAACTTTATAGAGCCCCGTGCTAACATTACTTATGTTTTTCAATGTATCAGAAGGGGTATGTTGCCGGTTAAGTTGTGTAAATTTGTTGACAAGCAATAAAATAACAACAAAAATGGTGCTTAAATTGTCCGATTACGAAAACCTTAAATTGGGAGCATGTGTGGGTGGGTGGGTGGGTGGGGGGTAGTAGTCACTGAAACTGTCTCAATTCCCCCTTCCGACTTCAATTTCTTAAATCGTGCAGTGGGTAGGTCGCTACAAGCTACAAGGCTAAATCCTTAACTTTCAAGTTTTCAAATTACACCCTCTCCGATTCTAAGTGACTTAACGATTATTTGCTTTTATTCATATACGCTATCGATTATTAAAATCTTTAATTTAATCTTTAGATGCATTAGATAATGAAAGGAACACACACACACACACACACACACACACACACACAGAGAGAGAGAGAGAGAGAGAGAGAGAGAGAGAGAGAGAGAGAGAGAGAGAGAGCATTGGTAATCATTGATTATAATATTCATGAATGTATGCAGATACGGGAAGTTTAATACGTTCAATATAAATCTTGAAAGTACAATTTCTCTCTGATTAATTAACCATCCCCTTTCATTCTGATATTGTTTTTTATTTCCCATTTCGTTTTCTTTGGATGTTAAATGTTTCGGTTGGTCCGGGTTAAGACTAATGAATGAGTCCCCCCCCCCCCCTTCACCTCCTTCTAAAACGATGTTGCGTGCTTAGCTGTCTATCTCCCTCTCAGTCAAAAATAAAATAAATACATGCTATATATACTGCAACATCATTGGATTTACTGGATAATTCTTCGATTTCACCTTCATAATACATGTTAATGCAAGCGGACTATCTAGGTTTCTTTTTTTTCCATCTTCGCTAGCCGAGATTATTCGTCCACGAAGGCACAGTTGACTGAAAACCCATTGCTAGCGGAGATTAGATGAATTTTATCCCCGTATTATGTTATAACTGACCAAAACCTACAAGTAGTACGTTTGTTTTACAACTTTCATTCAGAAGACGCGCAAGTTATTGAGTTACTGAATAAACGAGAAAACGTCTGCATTTTTATTTCAATGGTTGTCAACTCTATACTTTGTGATATTTCAAGACTACATGTACTCAATTCAATTTATTGGATCTCATCACCATTATGCAATGGTATACAAAAATATAAAGACAAACAGCTGTTATATATATATTTAGTAAATAATACATGCGTGTAATAAAGTATTTATCAAGTTAGAAAAAAACTAACTAAAAAAAACGTGTTATTATTAATGTGAAGTATGGGTATTCTAGGTAGGGGAGCACATTTTATTTTATTATTTTCTTAATGAAAGTACGGAGTTTTCTAAAGATTTGTTAAAAAGTAAAGATATTTTTAATATTTATCTGCTCACATTGCTTCACAGTTGAGTACATATAAATGAAATTCATGAATGTAAACATGTAAATGTATATAGCTGACCTTAATCACATATTCCTAATTACAATGAAAACTTTACGTAAAAATAAATCATTGCTTATGGTACACATTTCTTTGAACTGCTATTTATCAAATTGAAATTACTGGCATGTGATTGTCGTTGTTCATGGCCCTTCTTTTATTTAGTGAAATTGTGCTGCACGTGCCGTGAAACAATGTACCGATGAGTGGTAGGAATAACACAGGTATTTATATACAGGATGTCGAGAATTTGGGCGTTTCATAAAAAGGTGTGAACGTCTGCAGGGAAGTCTACATACGGATATGTACCGAAAACACCAACGTATCATTAAACAACAATTACAAGAATTGAATGATTGATAGCTAATTTCTAAATAAGTAATGGGGTGGGGGCATGCATGCTGGCTAAGCGAAAAGCTTTTTGGGGTGAATCATTTCGGAAATTATTTCTTTGTTTTATCACACGGAGGTACACGGTGGCATCGACGGAGGTACAGGTGACATCCACGGAGATGCGCGGTGGCATCCACGGAGATCCTCCGTGGACTTCAATGTCTAGCTCGCGCGGAAAAATAGGACTTCAAAGGTGCCGACAATTTTAAAGGTCCACCGTGTTTGGGGCAAGTTTGTTCCACCGCGTTGCGTGGAACACGCATAAAACTCGTGTCGTGTACTGTAACAAATCTCTCTCGGGGGTCAGCTCTCGACCAGCAGAGTCGACCCGACCTAGTTTAACGAAGGGGTGGTTGAGGTGCTAGCGGCTCTTCCAACGTTGTCGTTCGTGCTCATCAGCTGACCGTTCCTTAGTAATGGAGACCACTTTGGCATATTCTTTTCTGTACTAGTACTGCTATTATTTTGTGGACAAAACTTAGCATAGTGCCCCCGGTTTCCCCAGTTAAAACAAGTTCTGTCGTGTGACTTTTGATCTCTACTCTGGCGTGCTTTATTCGAGTCACTACTCATCAAACTCTTCATCAAGTCATGCAGTTCTTCTCTCTTTATGCATATCATTTCCTCACTTTCCTTTCCAGAAAACTGGTCTCTCTTAGTTACATCTACTTTTATTCCAGAACTCTTCTGTTCTAGTTCTTCATTTTGCTTCGGGGCAATCTTCTTATTGCCATTCTCGTTCACTTGCCTTGCCACCTTCTTAACTCTTATATCAGGCTCAGCACTCTGAGTTGATTTTCTGGCCTCTGTAAAGTTAATCACATGGCTGATCGCTTCATCTATATCACATGGGTCCTTGACAAATTCGATTTGAAATATAGCTGTCTCGTCGTGAAGTCCGTCTAAGAATCGTCGCAGTAAATCCTCTTGTCTAGTTGTTGGGTTCCTATTTGGGTATGCCTTGTCATATAATCTCTTCAAATCGGCCCTGTATTGAGATGTTGATTCACCAGGTCCCTGGTCTCGTCTATTGAACTGTAGTTTGAAACTACGAGATGTTTCGATTTTCCTAAATCTACTATTTAGTTCACCGGTGAGTGATTCATAATCATTCAACTTCTCCTGCGACAACTGACGGAACACAAAATCCCCTGCTTTACCAAGTAGTCGTGGTAACAGCTGATCCAACTTCTGTTCTCTGGTCCAGTGCCTTCTTTTCGCTACAACCTGAAATCTATTAAACCATACCTTCCAATCCTCTTCGCCTGTGAAGGGGGTAACTTTATGCTATGCTGGGAGTTTCGACGAGGGAGACCTAAGTCGATTTCGTCCGTGTAAACTTCTGATCGTCGCTCTTCGTCACTCTCCAGAGATGAATCATTTGAAATTTCTCTTCTTCTTGGAGTCAACGTCCTTGATTTCCGTGTTGACTTTGTTTTGGTTCGACATTCTGTTGAAGTGCGGCTGTTGACTTCCCCGACATCGTCTTGTGTGTTATCGTCATTCCTTTGTCTATCTGGTCCTTTTGCAAAGGCATTAGTGATGGTGGCCACTATAGTCTGGCTCATGTCCTGTAGAGCTCCCTTAACTGCATCATATACTGTCTTTGTCATGGCTTCTCCATTTTCTTGTCGATCTCCTCTTTTAAGTGAACGACGGTAGGAACTTGGTGACACCAATCTTCGTCTTGCTTGTAGAGGTGAATGATTAGGGCTAAGATGGTGATGTATCCTACTATTTGCCTGAAGAGGTTCTGTGTCTGTCTCGTCTCTGTCTACGCATGCATGGAACTCCATTTCATCCTCTTTTTCTGTGTCAATCTCAATATCTGTATCTGCTGCTGCTCTGGTTGAGTTCCGAATCATTGTGGTATCTTGAGTATCCAGATGGGAATCACCAATGTGAACTATGTTTCCTCTATGAAACTCTGTATCGGTATAAGTATATGTATGTTGTTCACTGTCTCGCCTTTGTTCACTCCTTAAACCAAAGTTTCTTCTCCTGCTAGCCATTTTCTCTGTATTTCTGAGTCTCCACTAAGTGACGTGATACACTGAATCGCTCGCGAAGTCTCTTTATCTTAGTAAAATAAAGGTTGCATGAGTTGGGTTGACATAAATAAATAAACAAATCTTAGCTACTACTACTGACACACTGCTACTTTAAAAATTCACTCATACTGAATATCAAAGTCCTAGGTTCTCTCTCACCGAATCCTAGCTACAGCTTACAAACTCGGATTCCTACTCACTGAATCCAATAAACGATAACAAAAAAACCACTACTACATCAGACTACAGCCACAAACACAATATTTCCACAAAAATAAAAAAAATTACTTCTCAGGCTCCGACCTAGCCATACTCTACAGCAGATCTTAGGTCTTGCTTCCAAGGCTCTCGGCACGTTGAAGACTAAAGCTTGTACGTCGTCCGTCAACTTCTGACTGTAACTGTCCTCTTTAAGGGTGGGCACGGATCTCTGGATGTAGACGCACGTCTGCGAAGCCACATCCCACCGCTGCCACCACGAAATGTGTGATGGGAAAATCCTCTCCCCACAGTAGCGCTGCCACCAGCTGGATGTCACCCACCAGAAAGGGAAAATAAATACTAAACACCTATCTGCCCTACTCAACCTCAACCTATACTTAAACCTGGGTTGTGACTAAGCGACACGCCTAAATAGTGTCTTAACAAGTCAGAAATAATACTCAAATTCAAAAGTCAATTGTTTATTCATTTCAAAGATAATCAACATAAGCAACATGAAGTTAACGCACCAGAGGACTTCACTCTTTCGCGTTGAAGCTAAACAATCAGTGCAATATTCACAATAGCTAGTTAAAAGAAAAGCGGATGACAAACGAGTCAATAAACGAGATGGCGAGATCGACATGCGCATGAAATTCTTACTTAAAACAATTCTATTATTAATCCTCCGAAAACACATTCAAGGGGAATAACTCGGGACAAAATCAGATATGAATAATGAACGAAATACTCAAATCAGGGGTATTCACTCTCGTGAGTTACTCATAATGAAAACAATAGCTTACTCTCAAGTAAAAATGTTCTATAACTAGAATCTCTAATCTGTAGATTTCTCAGAGGACAATCACTCTCGAGAAATACCCTACCATAAGCCTTAAATAAATATCAAACTTCAATCTCAAATGAGAAAAGAACCCTATGCTGCATTCAATACTAAATTGAATCTAAATCACAAGTTAAATTGTGAATCTGTCACAGGTTGCATTACCATACTCTAGATACGCAATAAATCAATTATCATTTTCCAAAGAAGAATTTCCCCAAAACATTCCCTAAGATAAATCTATTACACTTATAAAAATCAAATTAATAACTAACTTACTCTAAAACACAAATAATAATCCAAATGATTTCTAAAGTTACCCAAAACAATAGAAACATGAAGCAGACTCAAAAATAATTAAATTAAAATATAACTTCTTTCAGAAATAAATCCTATTCTTGCCCAAATAATAATAATAAAACAAACAGACGACTTACGTCGCTTCCAAATAGAGAGAGAACCAAAAGAGAGCGAGTCTGCACAAGTACAGCCTTTTATACTCAAAAAACAGAATTCTATATTCTGCACGAGCAAATCATAGAAAAATACAGAAAAACACCGAAATCTGTATATTACACGCGCTTGACACAGAAACTCTCAAAACAGAATTCCATACTCAAATAACGTCGAATCTCGTCCTTACATAATGAAACAATAAAGCGTTAGGATTGAACATTAAAACAGTTGCAATAAAAAAATAGTCATCAATACACATCGTATGCACAATGGTAAACCTTTCATATTTCATTTAAACAGATCGATAATTCCGACATACAGAACTCCTCAGTATGCTTCATACAGCCAAAGGTAAATACCAAATCGACAGGAAATTGACATATCAAAGTGAAAGTAGCTGTAATGTTTAAACACGTGTGAAAATTCATCCGTAGAGCAATATACAAGTAAGATATTCAATAATATATAGTAGCAAGTCAATCCCTTAATCATAAGAGAACTATTGATAACGTATGTACAACAATAATACAAAAATTTAAAACAATGATTGATACGGGGTGAAATCCTCACAATATAGTGAAAATAATTACCGCCTCTCACGACAAGCAATGTGTACTGAGGACCTATTCTAACCCGGATAATCACGGGACCGATAGTGTAGAAATTGATTTAGATATTTTATTAGGGGAATCTTTTTTTTTTAAAGATAATTTTCGATAAGAAACCAAGTGCTCTACGATACATCTACGTAAAATTTTATTTACTATTAATCTGTCATCTTCGATATCGGTATCTCCTTTTTATTTTTGATTCCTTTCTTTCTTGTAACCACTTAGGTTGTTGGAACAAAATATGCAATATTAACAACAGTGACGTTGTGTTTAAGTCGTGTAAACACTTTTTTTTTTACTGATATATATATCTTAATACATTGGTGTGTATTTTCATGCTGTATCTCCATTGGCTTTTTTAAATAAAATATGCACATGCAAATGTGGGGAATATATAGTGAAAATAATTACCGCCTCTCACGACAAGCAATGTGTACTGAGGACCTATTCTAACCCGGATAATCACGGGACCGATAGTGTATATATATATATATAATAAAGTGAAATTTTCTGTGCTTTGTGTTAGATATTTCTTCACTTGGGGCGGTTAAGTTCATTTAAGAGTTCATTGCTATTTCTGTGCTTTATATATATATATATATATATATATATATATATATATATATATATATATATATATGATAACATATTAAAATCAATGACCTGGCTTTATCTTTGGGGTAAAGGTCGAGTCCAACGTTTTTTATAAAAATATATTTTTTTTGTAATCTTTCTTTCTCTTTTATTCACTTGTTCAAACTTCCGGGAAACCGGTTGAAAGGGGGTTCTTACTCCTTCTGGACACCTGGTCCCACCTCTGATATATAGTTGGGCAAACATGGGCCCATGGATACACCAGAGGTGGGACCATGTACCTAGGAAGAGTAAACATCCTCTGTCGACCGGTCACACCGACCTCAGACATATACATGTATCTGTATCTTTATTATATATTTTCAATTTCATCTCTTCTTTTTTCTTTAAAAGTTTGCGGGCATATATCACACGATATATGCCCGGAAACATTCCGGCCCGCAAACATTACGTCACAATCAAATTTCTACGCCGTTAATTTTCAAATTTTTCGTGTTTTTCATCTTTTACTCAGTTGAACTGATAACATTATTGTTGAAAATAAAATTATTGTTAGTTTCTAAATGAAATTTAAAGTATATAATAAAAAGGTTATAGACTTTGTATGGGAAATATGACCACCTCATTTTTGGTCGAGGACGGACCTCGCAAGCTCGGTCCGTCTACGCGCCAAAAAACTCGGTCGTCATATTTTCCCATACAAAGTCTATAACCTATAAGTATAGACACTAGGATATTGAGAAGTTCAAGAAAGCAAGCGAATTCCCAGTATTTTGCAAAATGAAGTAGTATAAAGCATTGGGGAAAATGTATGATTTATAAGGGTAAACAATATCCGACACACATCAATAATATGACACATTTTACATGACCCCCATTACATATTTTACAATAGACTTCAAATCAATACAATACAATACCACGACTAAAGCTCTAAAGCTCTTTACATAAAAACCTGACATATACCTATATTGCTGCCACATAACCGAGAGTTGACTCGTGGAAGAAAAATCCTATGAGACATCCGGTTGTCGATCGTGATAATATAGTAATGTGATTTGTTGAGATATTTAATATCTTATGGTGTCAAATTCAGCAATGCACTTTGGTTCAGAGGATTTCCAGATGTATCACCGTTTATTAAAATGAAAAGGGAACCGGCATCGGGGGAAATATTGGTGGTATATAGGCCTAAAATTTCTTAACAAACAGAAATACGTTTTAAAAGGGGTCCCGGGGAATTTTTTATCACAAAAAGGGACCCGGGCTAAGTTTTAGTTTTCAGAAATGGGGTGAGACACCTCTATAGCCGCCACTAGCAATCACCTTTCGAAATACCTACACCACCACCCCCTACCTGGGGTTGAACTCTCGTTGTACAGAACCAAATCTTCTAGCAGCGTTGAATATTCTTAGATACTATAATTGGATATACCTACAATGTCAAATGAGAGCTGTACATCACAGTGCAAATATTGCTTCACAATTCAAATGTTTCCCAGATGAACCAGAGGTATTCCATAGTTAATTTCTCAAAATTGATTAAAGTAAACGAACAAATTTCTTTTTTTTCAGACAAGCCAAATATAAGTGTTACCCCATCTAGTCCTTACCAGATCAGAGAAGGTGATACAGCGGTGATATATTGTGTAGTGACAGACGCTAACCCCAACACTGGGATCACATGGAGCTGGACAAAGACAGGAGACCCTGCTGTCCTATACAGGCGTCAGAATTACACAATACCTAACATACAGAGATCACAGAGAGGAACCTACCAGTGTACAGCTACAAACTCTATAGGGACTTCTGTACCAACCATAGTACAGATGGATGTACAATGTAAATAGAATTGCCTTACATCTTAGAATTTCCCATCATCCCGTGGAAGGAAGCAATTATACAGACTGTTTAATATTTTTGATAAAGAAATTGCGGTTTTGATGAAATAAATCAGATGGGGGAAACTAGTTAATAACATTTTACTTATTTTAGACAAACCAACTATGCGTGTTACCCCAGCTGGTCCTTACCAGATCAGAGAAGGTGATACAACGGTGATATATTGTATAGTGACAGACGCTAACCCCAACACTGGGATCACATGGAGCTGGACAAAGACAGGGAACCCTGCTGTCCTATACACGGGTCAGAACTACACAATTCCTAACATACAGAGAGCACAGAGAGGAACATACCAGTGTACAGCTACAAACTCTATAGGGGTTTCTCTACCAGCCACGGTACTGGTGGATATACAATGTAAATAGAATTGCCTTACATCTTAGAATTTCCCATCATCCCGTGGAAGGAAGCAATTATACAGACTGTTTAATATTTTTGATAAAGAAAATGTGGTTTTGATGAAATAAATCAGATGGGGGAAACTAGTTAATAACATTTTACTTATTTTAGACAAACCAACTATGCGTGTTACCCCAGCTGGTCCTTACCAGATCAGAGAAGGTGATACAACGGTGATATATTGTATAGTGACAGACGCTAACCCCAACACTGGGATCACATGGAACTGGACAAAGACAGGGAACCCTGCTGTCCTATACACGGGTCAGATCTACACAATTCCTAACATACAGAGAGCACAGAGAGGAACCTACCAGTGTACAGCTACAAACTCTATAGGGGTTTCTCTACCAGCCACGGTACTGGTGGATGTACAATGTACGTAAAAGATAAAAAAAAAAAAAAAAAAAATAGCAAATCTTGCAAAGGTCAAAATTCTATTCTGAGGGAATAATGATATTTCAACATCCTTAGATGTGTATCAATCTAATCTGAAATAGCTTTTGACTTTGTTTAAAAATATGCAAACATCTGTATGTAGTTGAAATTCAATTTTGTTCCATATAGAGGCCCAGGGTAGCATTGAGCCACAAAAAGAGATTAAATTTTGATATGGAAATATCCAGGAAACTAATTAAAACAAATTAATTTCAAGAGTAGTATGATCACATTAGATCATATCAAACTTCCCAATGTTATATGGTTTCAGTTTTTTATTTACCAAATCTAATTAAAATCAGTCTTCTTATATCCGCGCCGTTTACTCTGCGTAAATAGATCTGACATAACCCGATTAGGGGTCATGTTCATGTGAACTTTAAGTTAACCAATTAGCGTGTCCCCTATGAAATCATCGGTATTCGCAATTCAAGGAAAATTACTGCGATTGTTTGGTTTGAAAGAAAATACATCTCAGCTAGATGTGACGTCACGATGCACCGTTTACGTTGACGGGCGTTATATTCCTCGCGTTATATAAGTAAACATCGCAGAAGACTATTCAATTCGTACCCATCCTTATTCATACATAAATCGCAATTCACAATTAATTTAAAGCAGTGATTGCGAGGCATCACATGGTTTATTCATGTAGTATCTGAAAGAGACTATTTTCGTTTCCGATTCCGGAATACGTCAAGCGTTTAAGCATCCGTAATAATGACAGACGATGGAAACAAAGACTCGTCAGCTATAACCAGACACAGAGTCAAGTGAAAATATGTTTAGAAATATACAAATGAAATACAATACAAATGAAAAATCCCTTATGTTTTTAATTATCTTTTAAATGATAGTTATTAGGCTCGAAGTCTCCATGACACATACACCCCTCCTTGCTAATTTTCAGTATTACAGCACGTAAATCTAATTCAAAAACCACTAAGCCTATTAAAATCATGATAATTCCAAATTTATTACAATTGTTTTGATTGGACAAAGATATATCTAAACGAGAATTTACACATTAATAAATCCAAAAACGCTATGTATACATACGCGCTTGAAAACAAACAACATAGTGCGGAGAAAAGTATTCAAATTATTGAAGTTGATAATGGAGGGAACGAATTGGAATTATAAGAATCAAACATTTTTTTATCGATGTGTAAACTCTGGACATTTTACTCACAAACTTAACATAAAAGTGCTTCGCACTTTTATTAAGTTTGTGAGTAAAATGTCCAGAGTTTACACATCGATAAGTTCTTCAAAAAGAATGTTTAATCCTATAATATATAATGCTATGTATTTCATAAGTGCACATAAATCTAAAATCCTACTATGTAACGTGGGTGTTAAGAGAAATCAAAAAGTGCGTATTCTGGAAAGCGACACTTGCTGTTAATATCTTTTTCTCAATTAGTTCAATTATTTCTTATAATATTAGAAATAAGAAGTTTTGTTGTTGTTTGATAATCGCTTAGTTTGAAAGGAGAAAAAATAAAGATGCAGGTATCGACGTCACAATGCACAGTTTACATCGGATGGGTTATATTTCCCGCGTTTTTAACATACACTTTCAGAGCATAAATATACAAGTAATTTCAAACAAAAAGTAATAAAAACATTTCCAAAGCAACAGTACTATCATTCTATTTGGAATAAATTCAACAATCAACATCAAAACATTTTTATAGTTTTAATGTGAGTTAAAATAAATGCATGTAAGATGCATATCTATTGTAATTATCACCTGCAACATTTATGTAAGGTAGGGGGAGGTAACTTTAGTGATCATATCACCATAGTTAACCTGAAAACCAATATTGATACATTCAGGAAAAATTCCTACTAACATATGTTAAAACATATTTGAAAAAAAAACACCGAAAACTCATTGGTCATTTATTTCTCAGGGGGTGAAAATATGTCTGCTTTGGTAAATAATTACCTTCTAAAAATTGCGAAATTGCTCATAAGCAGGCCTGCTTCTACTTCATTTGAAAATAAATGGACATATTAATACAAATTATATATTATTTAAGGCTTTAACTTCAATTTGATATAAAATTTGTATCTCTTAATTACCCTTTTTGTATCATTTTTAAACACCATCTGAAATACCTGTACCATTTATTATGGAAAGTCGACAAGAGGGGTTACTATGGCAACCGTAGCATCACAATTTCCATGAAAACCATATATGATACTTTCATAATGAGTTACAGATACTGTCAACTACAAAACATGTAAAAAGCAAAAGCATTCATAGATTCATTAATCTTCAATGACCCATGCAATCACTACCTTAATCTCGGGTATTTTACATCCTACGTTCTGTTGTTTGTATGGACGGAATAGATTAGGCATTACTGCGAAAGTTTAAAATCCCTTATAAGAAAAAATACAATTTTATAGTGTGAAATAAACTTCGTGGGGGAGAGATTACTGCAACTTGTTTACGAATTGCTGGGAACCGCCTAAATAGCCATCATTGTCTGTGTGGCGCAATCTGACTGGCTGATAGCTCTCGTGAATATTTCAAGCGAAAGGTCATGCGAACATGACCCCCTATAGGGTTATGTCAGATCCTATTGTAGCGATTGTGAGCGTATTTTAGGATCTGATTTTAATTAGATTGTTATTTATCGGGTCGAAATTTTTTTTCATGGGAAGAAACATTATTTAAAAAATGAATTTTTATTCGATTGATTTATTTCATTGGCAAGCAAATTGTTGAAAGTACATGTACATGGTAAACTCAGAATACACTTTTCAAAGTTGAAACAGACAAATACGTGAAAACATGCATAGAACATAAAACATAGATTTATACGGGCAGTGGTGTTTTCAAAAGAAATTTATCATTAATAATTTGGTTAAGATTTTTTTAAAAATGCTCTAAAAATTTGATATGATATGATATGGGTCATAAAAATTTTGATTGAGATATACATGTAAATATTTTGAATAAAAAAGTTTCAAAAAGGTGGGTTGAAGATAACTGTCTAATACACCATGAAACAAATAGTGATTTGACCTACACATCGGTAGGGCATATTTTGATGAGTTCCGTAGAGGGTATTTGTTTTCATGCGGTTTTGGGAGAAGATTGTGGAGGCGATGTGATGGATTTTCCATTTCACTGAAAAGTTTTGGACATATATTTTTCCTTCTGATAGCAAGATTTTTAAAATTGGTATCTTCCATTGTATTTTCATAGGAGTCACATGGTCGTACAATTTATAAAGCCCTTTTTTGGATTGATTCTATTTGGTTACAATGGGAAATCGCAAGTTTTCTTGACCACACCGGGCATGCATATTCACAAATTGATCTTAGGAGTGATTTGTAAACCTTTATAAAGTCACTCTCAGATAATCCTGAATATTTGAGTTGACGTAGGTAAAATAAGCGTTTCGATGCCTTTTCGGTTACATAATTCACATGTGAGATCTTCACTAATGATGACACCAAGCAATTTACTCTCAGACACTCATTCTATTTCTGTTCCATTCATTGGAAGATTTTCTACTTTGAGGGTCTTTGCCAAAAGATAAAAGGATTATTTTGGATTTGGATGGATTTATGCCCAGTTGTTTTACAGCAGACAATTCCATGATTGATTTGATGGAGGATGCCATTTCAGAATTTTCACTTTTTCGTAAAATTTCAATAAAAGTGGTGTCGTCCACAAATTTAACATATGGTATATCCTTTTGGAGATCCGCCACCATATGGATAAATAGCTCTGGCCCGCTGATGGTTCCCTGTGGTACTCCTCCGTTGACAGTTGCCCAATCCTATTTTTCTTTTCCAATCTTTACTCGCTGCACACGATTTCTGAGGAAACTTTGAAACCATTGAACCATTACGGGATCAGCATTACTGATTTGTAATTTTTCCAGCAATTTTCCATGGTGAATATGATCAAACGCTTTGCTGAAATCAATTAGTAGGAGTCTTGCAGAGACGGATCATCGTTCCTTATAAACACAACTCTGAACATGTCCAATATCTAGTCCATAATTTTGATACATATATATAAAAGGTGAAGATAACAAACAGTGATCAATCTCATAACTCCTATTAGCAATACAATATAGATAGTAGGGGAAACACGGACCCCTTGACACACCAGAGGTGGGATCAGGTGCCTAGGAGGAGTAAGTATCCCCTGTCGACCGGTCACACCTGTCGAGGGCCATATATCCTGATCAGGTAAACAGAGTTTTCTGTAGTCAAAATCAGTGTTCCAAGAACGGCCTAACAATCGGTATGAAACACGTCACACAGCATTTGACCCAATGATAGGTTGTATTGACGAACTAGATCGTTATAACGACCATATAATTTGTGAAATGCTGATTTCAAGCGAGACTGTTGAAACCCCTGTATCATCAACTTGTTTGTCAGTAGCTTGCCTCTATTTAAAAAAACGGACCGTACGCAGAACAAGTTCTTGCATATCAAATCAGTTGAGAGATATAAACACCATATGCAGGTGATAATGGAACATTGCTACATGAATATGGGAAATTGACGATGGAGAAGCTGAAATCATCCCGTTTGTCATACAGTTGAGCTGTCAGTTTGCCGTTAATGTCTACTTTCAATAAAATATCTAAGCATGGAGTAGACGTGGACGACTCTGTGGCGTCTTTTATTTCGAGCTCAATGGGATATATCGATATATGTCGACATATGAATGAAAGTTATTATTGTAAATAGATAAAACGTCGTCGATATATCTAAATGTCGAATTCAAGCCACAGCAAGCTATTTTTTCTTCTCAAGTAGAAGATTCTGAATAAAATCTGAATAAATTTAATGATATCGTTCAAAGATGATTATGATATATTATATGGTGTAAAGCTTTTCATCAGTATACGCTTTTTGAGGGCATTGGAGTTTTAAGAACATGTCTATTTTTTTTACTGTTGCTGAATCGTTGAAGTTAGTTCAGATATTTTCAGAACAGGAAACGTTTTCGAGATTTTTGTCCCATGGGAATAATGATACGTTTAAATGACTGACAATGCCTTTGGACCTCTTGTTATGAAATGTAATACCTTTCCTTTTATTAAGAAAATGTAAACTTTGTTTCAGATGACAATGTCATAACATCAAACTTAAGTGAACGATATGTCATCAGTGAACACGGACGACTTCAGATAAAATGTGATGTGGATGGAAATCCGTTATCTACCATTACGTGGTTGTTCGTTCCAAATAGCACTGTTGTAAAGACAGACTCTTATATAAGTAGTAGCTCACTGGATATACTGTCAGCAAACTGCCTAGATCACGGGAGCTACAAAGTTATAGCTGAAAATGGAAAGGGTTCAGCTGCAGTCAAAACCATCCATGTGACGGTTAGGTGTAAGTTTTATATTAATTTGTGCCAATATTTCACACTGTCTATCTGTTCAAGCGAGTTATATAAGTTATTTCTTGTAAGACTACTTTTCATTCATCTAAGCTTTTATCAACTATAACTGGCGTAAATACAGTACTTACAGCGAATGTTCATGTATTTGATAAAACATCAGTTTGCACATTGTTATGGGACATAATTACCCTGAAAGCAGCAGAATTTACTAAGAAAGACAATTAAACAATTAATAAAATTTATTTACAATAATAATTGAAAGTAAATTGTAACAATAACAAAATACTAACTTAACGGTAGTTGAACAATAAATATCAAAATCCGTGCCGAACTGAATTTACATACACACAAAACAATATAAATGTCTATAGTGTTTGTCTAACCAGAGCTCTTTTTTCATAAAAAAAATCACAGTGTATTTATGATAAGAATGAATTTTCTAGCACAATTTTGAAAGATAATGTTGCAGCCATTATGTCATCTTTCTACTAAAGAAGTAAACTTCGAGCTCTATAAAAATCTAGTTCATAGGTGTCAATTGAGTGCAAGTAATGCATAGCAAGAAGTAAACATCGAACTCTAAAATAACCTAGGTCAAATGTGTCAATTGAGTACAAGTATCACTTCGTAATTCTTTATATCGAATGATGACATCTCCATATGAATGTAATATTCTCGAGAGGGACGTTAAACAATATTCAATCAATCAATCATAGCTACTGTAATAAAATCAATACAAATATTAGTATACTAGTTAAGAAAGTTCCTGTAGTATGTTTATTTGTTGAACAGGTAAACCCCGACTATATAACATCGATTCCCAATCTCCTGACAAAGTAGTCATAGAACATTTTGATTCTCTCCAAATACTGGTGAGAATTTTATTATACCCACCAGCGACTTCGACGCAATGGATTTTCACAGGAAGAAATTATACAAGTAAAGTCATTCCCAATAATACAGATGGTTACAGAATAACAAACACTAAAGGGGAAATTGAACAAAACATCACCCTCAACAAAAGTAGAATCAATGAGAAAGATTTTGGAGAGTACATCATAATGGTTCAGAATGATATTGGTACCTTCCTTAGGATCTATCGCGTGGATACAGCAAGTAGGTCAATTGTAACAGTATTATTTGTTATGTATACAACCATTATATATATATATATATATATATATATATATATATATATATATACATGTATCTAAATATATATATATATATATAGCTGACGCGTCTTGAGATTTTGGGTCCAAATGAGGTAATTGCGTAATAGAGAAATAACGTCACAAATATCGTTTATTGTTCGGAACGTTAAAAAATTCCGCAGCGTGTTTTTGTCCCCTTCTTCTTTATATTTTGGTTTATCAAGGTTTAAGAAAAAATATCTAATATATATATATAGTACTTATAATTACAAGTACCTGAATTCAGAACTTTAATTTTTAGCCTCAGAAGAGAAAATATTGCACGTTCGTAGAACATATAAAGGAAGTTATTGGCATTTACAAAAGTGAAGTTAAAAGACGTTTTTCTCCCTTTGAAAAAATACGTACTTTGTGATTTTGTAAACAGTTGTGCTAAATAGGAATGTGACAGATGAAATGTAAAACTTTCAGTGTGAATCATTCGAGCTGTACATCGAGTGTCTGTACTCTGCACTATTCCATCATCCATTGTATACGACAAAGAAGAAATTACCCGGGTTTTTTCTGCACGATATTCGAAGTATATGTATCTGAAAGCGATGGTAGTTGTGGGAATAATTAATCAATTAAAACGGTGAAAAAAGAAATAAACAATTATTACGTTCATGAGTTTGATTCAACAGGCATTAAAAGAGAAAAAATAAATACGCACGTACATTTTTTTAACTCGCCAGTGGCGTAGCTTCCTATGAAGCACGGAAGCATGTGCTTCCACATTGTTGCATTAAAAAAAAAATGAAATAATTACTTAATTTGACTATATTTTAATTGCTACAAAATATATTAGAATAAACTATGGCATAAAAGTTAGTGTTGTATCTATTTAAAAACAAAGGCACATGGGGTAAGGCCGGACAGCGTATCCCGCCCCTTTCATTTAAAAAAAAGATTAATTGATTTTTTTTAGACGTTATTTACTCTATTTATAACAACTAATGTGTTTCTAAACTCTGTCAAAGCTTTATTTAAAACTACTAAAATTCGATTGTATCTTCTTTCATTTTAGATACATCGAATTTTAGTAATTGTAATTAAGCTTTCACTGAATTCAAAAACACATTTAATTTAGTTGTTATAAAGAGAGTACAAAACGTCCCAAAATTAAAAACAAATTGTAGTAAAACTAATGGACAATCGTTTTTTTTTTAAATTGAAGGAAGTTACGATGTTCTTACCCCATGTGCCTGTGTTTAAAATTAAAGAAAGTGTGTATTGGAGACTTTGAAAATACCTATCTTAACTGTCTAAAATTCACCAGTTTCCTGCTTCGCCCCCTGGGTCCCCACCAGAGATTTGTCCTGGACCCATTGGGGATAAGTGTAGATTCACATGAATTATTAATTAATCGTTAATTAGAATTATACTGGAAACATTGCATTTGTTAAACAGTGCTAAAATGCGGAGAGATCACCACCGAGAACAATGTGATGACATGGACATGTAGCACCAAATTGGAAGGGGGTTGGTTGAATTCATAAGTTTAGTCTTGCGTTTTTCGTTGCAAAAACAAAAAACTGAGAGGCGGCAACCAGCCAATGCATGGAACTTTGCAAGCAATAAGGACTTTCTTTCCATTTGGATATAACAAAAAAAGGATACATGTAAACAATTTCAAATTCTCTCTCTCTCTCTCTCTCTCTCTCTCTCTCTCTCTCTCTCTCTCTCTCTCTGGACATAAACATTATTTGTTTAATAATCAATATTTCAGTTTCCATTTGTATGTAATGAATTCAATTGTGCATCGGCAACATCAATGTTTATAGGCCCATGATTAATTATCAAAATAGATATAAAAGTGCATCAATTATGAAAAATTAAATACCTGTAGAAATGATAGCTGATGAATATAATTTCAATATTAATTCCTGTACTAATATCCAAATTTATACCCACTGTTTTGTGTGTTATTGGGAGGGGATAATACATGAACATGTAATTTGGTTGATATGTGTAAATAATACGTATGTCAAGTACATAATTCATGGCACCATGATTTGATTTTGTGAGCTATCCAAGTTGTACCCCTACAAGCAGCATTCCATCACAATCTTAACCATATATAAATATAAACATTAAGTTCACTGGTCATATTATCCTCAGGATCAGTCGCAGCAGCTCAATGGTATAAAACGTTCGCTTTGTAACCGGGAGGTCGTGAGTTTGAGCGTCACTCATGCCAAGGCTGAGTCAAACCTAAGACTCTAACATAGGTAGTGATTGCTCCTTCGGTATTTAGAAGTGAGAATCACGGGTCTTTTGGATATGACCTTAAAACTGTCGTGACTGGCTTTGGCACGTTAAAAAACCCCAGTGTTACGGCCCTGGCCGTAGGTCTAAATTTATGGTACTTCACCTACAGCTGATGACGTCTTTCTTTACGGTACGTTAAACAAACAACTAACAATATGATCAGAAAGTTGGGTCACTCATTTCTTTAAACTATCAAAGAAGTGTCGGAGCTTTGTCATTTGTCCATATGAATTTGGTATTTTACATTCTTGAATATCAGTTATTGTCTCACGATAGAAAGATTATATATATTAAGATTTAATTCGATAGATAAATTAACACGAATTCCAATCAGGTCTATGGAAATGAATTTGCCTGAAAACAGAAAATTAAACTGAATTCTTATAAATTTAATTTGTTCAGTGCTAAATATAATTGAAAATATGACAGTAATTTATTACGACTTATCATTTCAGGAGAAAAAAGGAAATATTATAACACTTGATTTTACCTATGAAAATTGCTTTGAATGTTTACTTCACTGCATTTCCATACTTCAAAATTTCATACAATATCATAAGTCCCAGTACATATTATATACTTTGAAAAAAAGTACATGTATCAGTTTTATTAATTTGTTTTCAAACAAATTAGTACGTCTGTGAAATATTGATCAACCTATTAATTGCAATGAAAAATGCAACTTGCATTGAGTGAATTCAATTATAAATTGACAACATTGACTAGTCAAAGTTGCACAAAGTTAACTTGTTACTTGTACATTATAATGTTAATCATGATTAAATGATCATAGTTATAATAAGATATGTTACAACAATTTTCAGACCCGTATGCTATCATTCTTACTTGCTTTTAAATCTATCATAAGTTGGTTTTATAATTCAAAATTAGCATGCTAGCTTTAGAAGCAAATAAGAATAATTATCAAATTGTAAGAGAGAATTCTCTACATCTAATGAGATACTAGGCCGCCATATTTCACCGTATTATGTATAAATATTGTATAACCCTGATAGTATGATGTATGGAGTTTGAGTGCATGAATATTGGTAGTTATTATCTATTGAGTTGAAATACTTTGCAAAGTAATTAATATTTTTTTTTCTACCTGTACATAATTTTAGCTACTGAGAAAGTTAAAGAAACATAGGTTTACATTTATAATTATAGAATTGTAATGGTTGCTATGGTGACAGTATTGTAATGGGAATGTTTCTTATGGTAACTGTTAGTTAAGATAATGTCTGTATGATATACTTAAGAGAAAATATTGTTAAACGTGTTTGTTCTTAATAAATATCATAACATTGTTTAGAATTGCCTTCAAATTGTGTGCATCACAAGTTTCAAGTGTTACTTCTAAATGAATGAAATTCTACACCATAATATATATTATATTCGTGACGTCATATCTCCGGAACCATGCAAGATAAGACCATAACATTTTCAATGCGCAATTAGGCATACATGTGTGTCATTTTAAAGTGAAAATCTCATTTTTGATAAATTCCTCATTTGGAACCAAAATCTCGTGGCTGGTCACACACACACACACACACACACACACACACACACACACACACACACACACACACACACACACACACACACATATATATTACAATACTCAAAAGCTATAATGTACATCTTATACGAACATGAAAAAAGAAAAAGCCAGATGTCATATATGTAGGACTCCAAAGTGCGATGCAACTCTAAAGTGGTATGTTTATTTGCCACGCCAAAGTGCGCTGGTCTGCGCCAAACCCCGATGGTGTGACACGCCAAAGTGCGATGGCCCACAATCATGCGCCATAGTGCAATGGTCTGACACGCCATAGTGCGATGGTTTGAGACGAATGCGCCATAGTGTAATGGTACTTAATAATGCACCAACGCGATGGTGTAGCATGCCAAAGTGCGATGGAGTGACACTTCGAAGTATGTTGGTTTGCAAAATTGAATGCACACAGTGTTTTGGTAAAGACTGTACCAACCGTGTGTTGTTTCACCAAAATATCAATGCAAAATAGTTATAAACTTATTTCATTACTATTTAGTTGTCGTGTTAATGAACACAAAATTTTCAAACGCGAAATTGCATAGAATTACTTGCATTATAGCATACCCTCTCCCCCAGGAATTTATTACGTCTACATCACAAATAATAAAATTTAATGATAATGAATTACAGCATGTTTGGTCGAAGTACTTTGCCGTTCTCACAATACCTTGCCATTGTTCATGTCAATCTTAATCACTCGTGCCTTTCTCCAATATCCCGAATACGTTGTTGTCAAGAGAAAACCCTTTGGTGGTGTAAAATGACGTTGGATTTTGAAAAACGTTATGAATGACGTCGTAATAATATGAGTCTCAAACGTTACTCTACTCCGCAACCATCGGACTTTGGAGTGTCAGAATACACACTTTGGCGTGGTGCGCCTACAAATGAAGGGTCATCGCGCTTTGGCTTGCCAGACCATCGCACTTTGGCGTAGCGTGTCTATAGGAGAGGGCCCATCGTACTTTAGCGTCCGTAACGTTATTAAACCATCGCATTTTGGCATCTCACGTTACAGTCTTACATATATAAAGGACGGAAATAGTAATGAACTCTTAAAAAACAAAACTGTCCTAAGTGAAGAAATATTCAATACAAGTGGGTATCCCAATAAAATAAAGTAAAATTTTCTGTGCCAAATTATATTAAATATTTCTTCACTTTGGGCAGTTATGTTCATTTAAGAGTTCATTGCCATTTCCGTGCTTTATATACTAGTAAAATATTTCAAATGCAATGTGTATCTTGTATAATCATCTTAAATGTACGTTAAATAATATGGCATGTCAAACGTTGCAATATTTGATCTTTTCAATTGGTATTGTATAATTGTCCATTTGTATTGTAACGTGTTAGGGTTCGAAGATTTGGATGAGTCCCTATACTTATTGATATTGATCTTAAACAAATGATTAGGAACTATACGAGTCAATATATACAGATATGTGCAAGATTTCCTATCTTTATAAAAAAAAATGTACGAGTCAATATATACAGATATGTGCAAGATTTCCTATCTTTATCATAAAGAGACTATAGATCTGGATGTGACAGATCCGGGAGTACGGGAGATGTGTCCTTATACCGGACAGATCCCTTTTGTCGAAGGACTGATCAAACAAAATAAAATAAACACCAGGTGAACGTCCCCACCTTTAAAAGCTTCCCTACTAGTATACTAGACACCGTATACTGTTAGTTTCTTTATTCACCGTACCTTCGATAACTCCTTGCCAGCGTCTACTTCAGAATGACCCTGTCTCTCGCAAAACAGCCGTATTTATACTACCCGGCATTCGTTATGCCTTGGGTCATATCGTATTGTCCTACGATAAAGTCCGGATCACATCAGCTCTATTTATAGATAATAATACATCCCGTGCCCGATCCCAATTCGTCACATTACCCACGCCTCTATTTTACATGCGTCCGCGCATGAAACGAAAACTTGGGTATCATCAACAAAAACATTTAATGAGAAGAAAACATGAAAATGTAGACCAATGATGAGTAATGTAAAAATGAACATGATGTGAAATAGATATGCCTTATCCATAATCCTATATGCTTAACAATAATTCAAAACAGTACATATGTGTAACTCTTTGTTACTGTGTTCTTGGACTAAAGTCATATACAATTTATATGTCAAAACACACTTCACTCTCGGTGATTTTCTTTATGCTTCGTCCATTTTCAAGATACTTTGTGATAGTAACCTCCTTCATCCTTTTCTTGGTACCTTCAGTCTGGGTGTACTGATGTATCATCATACGACCTTCTGTCTGAGTTCCGATAGACACCCCTGTTGAAACAGATCGAACTTCTGTTCTGTTCATCACCTTTCTTGATGTGTGCACAGGGCTAGGTGCCGTTCGTTTCCTCACCATACGCCCAACAACCAGGTCACTAGTGCTGGGAAGAGATTCGATGCTCCGTTCTGCGAGATCATCTCCCAACTGGATTTCTGGATCTTCATCCCATTCACTATCATAATCTGTGGAATCTTTTCGCATTGTACTGATACTAGGTGCGTCTTTATCTGTTTCTTCAGATGGACCCACATCAGGATGCTTCATCTTCATGTGTTTCAGGAAATATTCCTTCTTCTTGAAAGACACGTGGCATTTCTCACACACCAACAAGTTCCGTGTACACTTCATAACATGTTCGATCCAGATTTCCTTCCCGTCGACTTCATGAAAACATACAGGACATATTTCTTTAGACTTTCGAGCTGTAACCTTGGTATTTGCCATAGCTAATCTACAAAATAAAAATAAAGAAATTCATTGAACTTAATCTAATGTCTATAAGGCTAAGTATCTATTTAAACCGCTTGTCCTCTTGCATATGTACATTGTGATCATCTAGGAAATATAGAAAGAATTGTTTGATCTACAAAACTATTGTGTCATATGCACTAGTCTTGAATATAATCTTTCAAACATATTGGAGGACGTCTATCTCGTCTTTCTCTGCCACCTCCAACCAGTTCATTCGTAACTTCGACATTTTTGTAACTTGACTCGAGGTCATCATGAACTTGATCAACATCAGTCCTTTCATCCATCTTTTCAGAGGAGTAATTGGGTTCTAGAACTTCTCCTCTCAATACCTGAGGTTTGCTGACTTTCATTCGATCACAATGGACTACTTGTTCTTTCCCATTGCGACCGCAGTTTACTTTATACAGAACTTCTGAGACTATGGACAAGACCAGGAATGGACCTCGCCAAAATGAGGTTAGTTTTGATGAGCATCCAGCCTTTCTTTGGGGAAAATATACATAGACTTCATCGCCTTTCTTGAATCGTTCATACGACATTTTCATGTCATGATAATGTTTCTGACGAAGAATTGCCCCTTCTGAATGTTGTCTCACTAATGCATGTGCACGCTCCATTCGATCGAGAAGCACCCAGACCCATTCATTTCTTGGAACTTCTTTCCAGGACGAAGGCATATCATATGCTATGTCCAATGGTGTGGCTGCTTCTCTGCCCATCATAAGCATATTTGGGGTATACCCTGTGGACTCGTGCTGAGATGCTCTATATGCCATCATAACGTACGGTATGCATTCATCCCAGTCCTTTTGATTTTCATTCACAAAACTACTAAGCATAGTCGCCAACGTCTTATTAAATCGTTCCACCATACCATCAGATTGAGGATGGTACGGTGTGGTTCTTGTATTTCTGATCTGTAAGTATTTACACACTTCACTGAACAAGAGACTCTCGTACTGGCGACCTTGATCAGAGTGAATGCAGCCAGGAGTTCCAAATCTGCAGATGACCTCTTCTGTAATAAGCTTTGCAACTGTCTGGGCTTCCATATTAGGCATAGGAAAGGCTTCCGTCCATTTGGTGAAGTAATCGGCTACAACCAAAATATAGCGATTGCCTTTTTCTGTCACCGGAAATTCCCCTAATATATCAGAAGCTATTCTCTCCATCGGATAACCAACTTGAAGTGGCTGCATCGGCGCCCTTTTTGTTTTAGTTGGGACTTTTCTCCTTGCGCATATGTCACAACCCCCAACATAGCTTCTCACATCGCTTTGTAGTCCAGGCCAGTAATAACTTTGTCTTATCTTGTTCAGTGTTTTTGTCACGCCCAGATGTCCACCGGTCTTCGCATCATGGGCCTGTTCTAAGATAAATCTTCTCTGGGACAGGGGCATAATCACCTGATATGTCACGAGGTTGCTATCCTCTAATTCCCACATGCGGCACAATACATTATCCTTCAGTGTTAACTTACTCCATTGTGCCCACAAGGATTTAACCATGTAACTCTTAGCAGTAATCTCACTATACTCTGGTCTCTTGTCCTCCTCTTTCCAAGACTTTACAAGTCGTATGTCAGAACATCCATTCTGGACCTTTACCAGGTCTGTAGAACTGTCATTGACCTCGTTTATCTCGTTCCCCTGCAATACCCTGGCATGCTCTTTATCTCCATCTTGGCTCTCGAGCTCCCAATTGTCAAAGTATCCACATTGACCACATGGCAGTCGGCTTAGCCCATCAGCATTCCCATGTAGTCTTCCAGCCCGATGCTCAATTTCCATATCATAAGCTGCTATGACCTCCAGCCATCGAGCCAACTGGCCTTCCGGATCTTTGAACCTAAGTAGCCAGCGAAGGGAACTATGATCTGTTCTGACCAGAAATTTATGTCCATACAAGAAAGGCCTAAAGTGTTTGATGAAGGTCACTACTGCTAGTAGCTCCTTTCTGGTCACGCAGTACTTTCGTTCAGATTTGCTTAGAACTTTACTGGCATATGCAATCACTTTCTCCTGTCCATCTTGTATCTGAGACAAGGCGGCTCCGATAGCATTCTGGCTTGCATCTGTATCCAGAATGAATGGTTTGCTAAAATCTGGATGAGTAAGAATCGGTGCAGATGTTAACTTTACTTTCAAAAGGTCGAATGCTGTTTGACATTCCTCTGTCCAGGAAAATGGAGTTGCTGCTTCGGTAAGCTTATGTAACGGTCGTGCAATATTGGCAAAATGAGCTATAAATTTTCTATAGTAGCTGCAAAAGCCTATGAAGGATCTAACTTGAGTTTTACTTATTGCCTCTGGCCATCGTTTTACAACTTCAACCTTTTCAGGATCAGTCTGGATGCCATTTTCTGAGATCACATGACCTAAATATCTGACCTCTTTACCAAACAACACACATTTCCTAGCTTTCAGCTTCAATCCAGCTGCGTAAAGCTTTTCAAAGACTAATTCCAGGTTACATAACATTTCGTCGAACGTTGTCCCATATACAATCACATCATCCAAATAAACAAGGCAAACTTGCCACTGTAGACCGGACAAGACTGTTTCCATTAGCCGTTCAAATGTGGCCGGGGCATTGCACAGCCCGAACGGCATGACATTGAATTCATACAACCCTTCACGTGTCACGAAAGCTGTCTTGTTCTTATCATCTGGATCCAACTCCACTTGCCAGTATCCCGCATTAAGATCAAGAGTACTAAACCATCGGGATCCTCTAAGCTGGTTAAGTGACTCATCAATTCGAGGGAGGGGATAGGCGTCTTTAGTCGTGACACTATTCAACTACCTATAGTCCACACAAAATCTCGTGGACCCATCCTTCTTCTTAACAAGCACTATTGCCGAGGACCATGGACTCCGAGAAGGTGTAATAATTCCTCTTTGAAGCATGTCTGATACATGCTCTTTCACTTCATCCTGCATTCGAAATGGGAGTCGTCTAGGTGGCTGTTTAACGGGTGTATGACTACCCGTGTTGATCTTGTGTTTTACCAAAGAGGTACGGCCTACATCCTTATCAGATACAGAAAACAAATCCGAATACTTGACAAGCAAACGTCTTGCCTTGGCAATTTGTTCTGGTTCTAGATGCTCAGTGCTTCTATCAAAACGCTCTTTTACATGATTTGACAATGGCTCAGACCCATCCGCTTCTTGACTGTGGTTTGATACAGATACCACCTCGTCTATAGGAGACAATTTCCCGACAACAGTTCCTGACTGAATGGCTTTACTGGTGTCAGATATGTTCATGATACGGAGCGGTATCGTGTCCTGTCTTCTAACCAGGGTTTTGGCCAACATTCCAAAATCGGATTTCAGAAATTTATTAGAAGGCTCTATGAGACCAACCTTAACTGGGTATCCTCCATCTGGTCCTGGGCAAATGGTACCTTCGGTCATGACCTCGGATCTAGGCGGAATAATTATTCTACGCACCAACGCCACTTTGTATTCCTGCGCCATACCCTCCAATTGTATAGGGTGTTCTATCCCCGAGACTTCAACCTTGCGTGTACGAAGGTTAATGATGGCCTCGTGCTTGATAAGGAAATCTAAGCCAAGAATACCATCTACAGAAACATCAGCAACGATCATTTCATGATGCAGAGATATTCCATTCAATACAAAGTTGATGGATACCTTACCATATATCTGAAGGATGGAACCATTTGCTGACAAAACATCTTTGTCTACACTCTTTAACTCGTAATTCCCATTTCCTTGTATGTTTTCATAGCATACCTTTGAGAGTAAAGATACCGTGGCACCGGTGTCAACGAGTAAGTATGTGTCAATCCCATGGATTTTAGCAGTAACATAAGCACCTGGCTCGTTAACAGCAGATACAATTCTTGAGTGCAATTCTTCCTTCCGTTCGTTGTTATGAGACCTATCATCTTTCCATTTCCTGCTGGTATCCTTACCCGTTTCATCCTTGCCATAAGACGGATTCATGCCTAACGGACACTCCCTTTTTAGGTGGTTGTCTGATCCACATTTGAAACACTTTCTAATACTGCTGGCGTCCCTTTCTGACTTATGTTGTTCTACCTTTGTATGTCGAGGATCTTGCCCTTTCTTCTGCATATGGAATTTCCACTGCTTTATATCTTTAATTTCCCGTTGAAGGGATTGCATGTTTTTCTCCATGGTGTCTATAAACTTATCTATTTTTGATGCCTGAGCTGAACCTTGTTGCTCCATGCTTCTGATATTCTCTGTGCGGCGGCTCTCAGCTTTATAATAAGCCTCTAATTCAACTGCTCTCTGTATAGCTTCATTAAGACTGCTTGGTCTAGTCTGCTTAACCTTAAGCCGCATCTCCGAATTGTAAAGCCCATCTAAAAACTGTTCCATAGCTAAGATTTCCCGGACGTCGTCCGGTGCAGTTGGATAGGCTAGGTTTACAAGCCTTCGTATGTCTTGCCCCATCTCTGGTAGACTCTCTGAAGCTCTTTGCTTTCTTTCTCTGAGCTGAGTCCGATACAGCTCTGTCTGGTTCAGTGGTGAAAATCTATCCTGCAAAGCTTTAACCAACTTTGCATAGTTCTGTCTTTCTCCCTTGGGCTGATTACCAAGTACACCTTGTGCTAGGCCTCTAAGAGAGGAAGCTAAATATAGACCCTTCTCTGTCTCGGTCCACTCATTAAGTAAACTAACTGATTCAAAATGAGACAGATAGTCATTCCACTGGCTAGATCCGTCATATGTTGCAGGCTTAACAAAGTTTCTATGCTTTGACCCAGCCTGAACATGGTTCCCATCCGTTTCCGGATGCATACCTCGGTTGTATGCAGGATGCAATCTTATTGGCGGGGAATCGTTAGATATATTCCTATCAGCATTCCCGCACATATCCCTACTAATTGCATCCCCAGCATTGTCTTGTATCCGGGGTACTTGTCACATGTCTCGATCTAGAGACACCGGATACATCCCCAAGCTGTTGACGGAGACCTAAGGACCTAAGAGATTCATCTATCTCCCTAGATAGGCAAACAATTTGATGATCTATGTAAGACAGATCGGCACGTAACCCAGACATTTTATCATACAAAAATTAACTAATCAGATGAATAAAAAAAAATCACGAATAGGACCCAAACCAAATCCCTCTGAGCTGCCACCAATTTTGTAACGTGTTAGGGTTCGAAGATTTGGATGAGTCCCTATACTTATTGATATTGATCTTAAACAAATGATTAGAAAATATGCGAGTCAATATATACAGATATGTGCAAGATTTCCTATCTTTATAAAAAAAAAAATGTACGAGTCAATATATACAGATATGTGCAAGATTTCCTATCTTTATCATAAAGAGACTATAGATCTGGATGTGACAGATCCGGGAGTACGGGAGATGTGTCCTTATACCGGACAGATCCCTTTTGTCGAAGGACTGATCAAACAAAATAAAATAAACACCAGGTGAACGTCCCCACCTTTAAAAGCTTCCCTACTAGTATACTAGACACCGTATACTGTTAGTTTCTTTATTCACCGTACCTTCGATAACTCCTTGCCAGCGTCTACTTCAGAATGACCCTGTCTCTCGCAAAACAGCCGTATTTATACTACCCGGCATTCGTTATGCCTTGGGTCATATCGTATTGTCCTACGATAAAGTCCGGATCACATCAGCTCTATTTATAGATAATAATACATCCCGTGCCCGATCCCAATTCGTCACAGTATTCTATATTTTCCATTTGCATTGTATAATTTTCCATTTGCATTGTATAATTTCCATTTGTATTGTATAATTTTCCATTTGTATTCTATATTTTCCATTTGTATTGTATAATTTTCCATTTGTATTCTATATTTTCCATTTGCATTGTATAATTTTTCATTTGTATTGTATCCAGGGAATGTTTATTTTGATTTGTTACGAAGGATTTCATTAGTTAACGTCACTGATGTACCACATCTGTAGACGTGCTTAGCACACAGGGCCGCATCGTCGCAAACCACGGTTTTGAGTCCATTCACGTTCGAATAGAAGCATCCGTGGGTAACCGACGATGACAGGCCGTAGCAATGACGGTTCTTTATCGTGCCAACGCCTGTGCAGCGATACGGAATATCTGTTTTTAAGGTCTTTTAAATGCCGAGTGTTTGGCAAAGGAGCAATCACTGTCTTTATGTCTCTAAAGCTTTGATGCGGCAATAACAGTAACGGTTCTCGAACTCACGACCTCTCGCCCACAAACCAAGCGATATATTACTGAGCTACCGCGACCAGGTCCTGGACTAGTTATTTTTTAAAATACTTAGCTAGCTCTAGTAATGGCGACCCCCCCCCCCCCCCCGATCATTTTTTTAAAAAATAGAACTGTCCAGAAAAGCATGCACATTTTTATTAAGTCAGAATTCAGTAGATTCGGGGGACTTAATTCGGCCCTTGGGTCCCCACCAATTGTTAACCTCGAGTTTGGTTTGTTACAACTATTCAATGGATTAATCTTAAGTTATCGTTTATCGAATTTGGTAATGCGCGAGATGTTGAAGAGGTAAAGTTCAGGAGGCACGTTTCGCAGGAATGTACCGTATTTGCTAAGTGTAATGGCGTAACCCCCCACCCCCACCCCATTAATTGATCGCTTTTATGCGTCTAATGTGATCAGCATATTCAAACTAGTCTCCTATTTAACCACTGGCTGATCTAGATAATTCTGAACGAAAGGATGCAGTAAACTGCTGGATGTCTGGGGACTATCTTAAGATCCCTAGTGAATCCAGTGCAAAGCCTTGGGGGAGGGGGTTGCAGTTGGAGGGCGAAGTCAGTGGCGGATTTAAGGGGGGGGGGGCGCAGCCGGCGCCCCCTCCCCCCTCAAAATTTCCAAATTTAAGGTAAATCTTGGTATCTTGTTTAGAAAAATGTATGAAACAATAAAAGAAGCAATAATTTCTTCCATTCCCGGAGAAATAAATGACAAAGTCTTTTGATTTCTTGAAGTACTTTATTGAGAGAACTTAATTTTTCCAGAAACCCTTAAAAATTGCGTCATTTTACTAATTTCACTTGATTAAAAATGACATATTTCAAGCCCTATGAAATCTGTAAAATCCAGGAGCTTCCGGGGACTTCGCCCCCTGGACCCCTACCCACTTGAGGCAGTCCCCAAACCGCGTGCTTCATAAAGTGGCGCCCCCGTAACCGCAATTCCTGGATCCGCCCCTGGAAGTCCCCTGGACAAGTGCGTTCTGACAAAATAAAACATACATGCATGCTTTTTTCGACATCTGTATATAAAATATCATTTGTGAAGGGAGGGGGGGGGGGTGTCTCCCGGCGCAAGATTCCTCATTGCTGGCTACATGTATGTTCAACTAGTCCTATATGGAACCGATCGCGGTAGTTCAGTGATATGCCCTTTGGTTCGTAACCGTGAAGTTGCATGTTCGAGTTCTTCTCGTGTCATGGCTGCATCAAACCTTAGACGTAAATATCGACAGGCGTTGACACGTTAAAGTACCCCCAATGCTACGACACAGTGCCCATACATGTAGCATAAGTAAGTCTATTTGTGGTACGTCACCTGGTGACGGCTAAATATAAGTGGGACCCAAACTAATGAAATCCTTCGTAACAAATCAAAATAAACAATCCCTCGGATGCAATATAAATGAAAGATTTTGCAATGCAAATGGAAATTATACAATGCAAACGAAAAAAATACATAATACAAATGGAAAATATAGAATACAAATGGAAAATTATACAATACAAATCGAAAATATAGAATACAAATGGAAAATTATACAATACAAATGGAAATTATACAATGCAAATGAAAAATTATACAATGCAAATGGAAAATATAGAATACAAATGGAAAATTATACAATATAAATGGAAAAGATCAAATATTGCAACGTTTGACATGCCATAAAATAACTGTATCCCTATTCCATTATCAATGACCGTGTGGTGTGTGACACCGCAGCGAGAATCCCATTGTCATCGAAAGCAAGTTTTATATATCTGAGGGATATCAATGAGTAGTCGAGTACCCGACTATCGATCGATCATGCCGATCATGGGCTAAATATTACATTGTCAAGTATTCGTTAAAATAGCTTTTTAAGTAATGTTTATAAATTGAAAAAAAACTATTGAATATTTTTGTGAGTAAAAATCATGTAAACGTAAAGTCAAACCGGTTTTGATTTGTTCGTGTGCAAATGGAAATCATTTACCTTTCAATCTCGATTTGTAAACATGCCTCCGAAATCCACTATTCGGACATACTTAAAACTACATAATATGAAACTGAGCTTGCATGCTGTAAAGAGACAACACACATGTTGTATATCTTAAATTGTGTACATACATTGGAAATTTCATTTATTTCGCCCGCACTAACAACCAGTCGCACATGAGGTACAATTAATAGTAAATGAAAATGAAAAGTGATCTTCATGAATCGTGAATTTATAGAAGGAAATATAAAATAAACAAATACAAGATAGGTACATACTATAACTACAAACAAAGGAAAAAGAAAAAGTAAGAGATTTAAGTTGTAGAGGACAGACTGCATCATACATTTTGGTTATGAAGAAACAAAGATTTTTCAAAGATTTAAAACTTGTTTTGACATACTCTCACTAAATCTAATTCTATTTGTCTTATTACTAAATCTGGGATGTAAAAATGATTCCCGATATTATCTAATGATTTGCATTCTAAAACAAGAGGTCCACATGCCTTATCGGATACGTGAGTACTAGTTAATGGTATCATTAGTCCCAAGAGCAATGGAATCTTCCAAACACTTCCTGTTCTGAATATCTAAGCTAAATTTTAACATTCAGCAACAGTATAAAGCAAGATGTGTTCTTAAAACTTCAATGTCTTCAAAATTGCATACACTGATGGAAGGCTTTATATATGAAATATGTAGGGCCCATGTTTTACACATAAACAACATACGAGGGTTGTACGAAAGTTTGTGGATTTGTATATTTTTTCTAAATAATGACGACAATAGCAGGAATGTGTCATGAAATTTCAATATAGACCACAATACTTTAAATGTGTAAAAATTAGCACAATGCATATACGTATACCAAAGTTATCAGGATATTTACTATTCGTATGCAAGCCGCACGGCCCAGTCTGATGCTGAAGAAATCGACGTTTTTGTAACGTCACGATTCATGATCTCCTTTATTTTTCGACGTAGTCACCTCTGCACTTCAAACAATTCTCATATATCTTTAGCCATGAAAAAATACATCATAATGTAAGGTGAGGATAACGAACACTGATCAATCTCATAACTGCTATAAGTAATACAAAATATATAGTTGGGCAAACACGGACCCCTGTTTATACCAGAGGTGGGATCAGGTGCCTAGGAGGATTAAGTATCCCCTGTCGACCGGTCACACCTGCCGTGTATATTCATGAAGGAACATATATCGAGCGACAAGTATCTTCGGTGACAGACTGTCCACCATTCACTGTTTGTTTTAGACACAATAGCAAACACTGAAGATTTGCTAACTTTACATAAATGGACGCGACTTCCCTTAACGTAAGACGTATGTCTGTCGTGATGATGTTATGAACACGGGATTTCGTGCTATCTTTAAATAGCAGAGGTCTTCCAGACCTCTCAGTGTCCTTTAAATCACAAATGCCTTCCAAAAACATTTATGGCACATATATACCAATTATATTGACACTGTCCAATATTTTTTCTGCTCTCTCCATCATTTGTTTGGTCTATATCGGTGTTTTCCAAGCTGAACACAAAATATAATAACGACATGCTGTTCCATGCGCATTGACGACATCGTGTTTTGTTTGGGTCATTTTTTAAAAGACATTTTCGTAGAGTGTTTTCTTTCACAATCCTTTAATTTCGACATAACCGATATTATCAACGTATATAGATCGATTTAATCTACATCACAATTCATTCATTTTACATTCCGACATGTGTTATAAAATATGTAACCATTTACATAAAAAACTCTTTAACAAAGATTGCACCATTTTTACCCCGGGCCGTGCGCACCTACAGGGGTCTTTAAGACGGTGATTGTTTCATTCAAAATTATTAGATTGATTAAAACCACTTTATTTGGAATCAAAAGTTTACAAGAAACATTTTGGTATACGGAATATATATCTCCACCCAACTTTTTGGACAACTCTCGTATACTAAGATTGACCCCACCTTGGGGTCAGAACTTTTACCCCGGAGATCATGAAATGTACTATTTTGGTAGAAGCTTTTCTGCTCTATATCACTATGCATTTAATTTTTCTTACAGGTGCGTTTTAGAGAATTTTTCTTGTAAATTGGTCAATTTTTGGCAGTTTTTGCCCCGCCCCTAGGGCCTCAGGAATCCTGAAATTTGCAATTGATGCCCCCTTGTTCCAAAGAGTCTTCATATCAAATTTGAAAAGAATTAGAATAGTAGTTATCAAGAAGTTAAAATGTTCAACTGGTAACACACGACGACCGAATACAACCAATTGCAATAGGTCACCTGAATATACTGAGACGAGCTAATAGAATGAAATTCCAGAATTACAAAATGTACAAAGTCTTCCGGAAAGTGGAATATTTGACCATCTACCAGTCTGAAAAGGAAGTATTTCTAGATTTATCAGTATTTTTTCTAAATTTACTTGTTAAAATGCTCAGATATTTTTCACGTCCAAGATTACATTTAAAAATCTTATAAATGTTTGATGAGCTGTTTATATGACTATGCCATTTTTGAAGGAAAAGATCACTTAATCTTTGTTTCAGAGCTCCAATCTCTGACAATTTCTTTATACTAAAAATTTGAAAATCCGTAATGAAGATGTTAAATTTTTGTAATCAAAATTTACCCTTGAATCTTATTAAACCTTGTTGGCAATCTTGCGAATATAAATGTTATATAATATACATACAGTTATTGTTTTTTGGAACTAGTAAGTAATCTTATACAACAATCAATTATCCTTGTAAATATTTGTAATTACGATAGAAAGCGCACAGTCTCAACATATACCATATCAATCTCTACCCAGAGTTGTCGTTCCTTGCTCTCACTTTCACCTCTGTAAACGTCTCAAGGGTTTTACAAGATTTTTGTAAAATGGCACGTATGCTCATATAAATTATGGTTTTGACTTCAGTTACAAAAATATACGTCAATAAATAAATATTGAGCAGATGTCAAGTCTTTTTGTGACACAAGAAGCATTGATTTGGGTTGAAACGTGGATATTGGGTAGTTATATTGCACCAGACCTATAGATAGGTACATGGAGAATATATAGTAATGGAAAAAAAATATACAAATAGTTGCTTGTCCTATATTTTCCAGATATTTTATAAAATAGTTCTTAGTTTTATTAGCCGTAAAGGTGGATTTACATGTGGAATAACATTGCTTATTTTGAGACGTTAACAGAGGTGTAAGTGAGTGTGAGGAACGATAACTCTGGGTAGAGATTGATACCTTATCAGAACGGGTAATACTCTTTAAATGGAAACTATGATTTAGAAATTTAGAGTGTACCCTTTCAATGATATCAAAATTTTCATTTCCCAAATTTCACAGCCACATGTCAAAATTGATACAACGACTTTATCAAAACGATCCAGCTGATACTATATTGGCAGATTAAATTGTCTTATCCTCCTTATTGCACCATACATTGCTTTTTGTGCCTGATCACATAAGTGTTTTAACCTTACAAAACGAACCTGAGTGGGAAAGTATTACCACCAGGTATTTAGATTCTTTCACATTTTCAGTAACACTGCTATTATAATGGCATAGGGCCTTTAGAAAATGTTAAAATCTTTATCTTAAAACCTTCTGAGCTACTCAGCTAGGCGATGATTTGTGAAACGAATAGACAAATATTGCTGATATCCATATTTTCATCCGCGTTTTAAAAGGACTTCGGCCATTATGATGATGTAGAATATGTCCTTCAGTTTCAAAAAGCAGTTTTCCACTGGTTTAAACTCTGACAAGTACACCTGTAAATACCTTGTCCAATATACTGACGGGAGACTCTTTCCGAGTAAATAAATTTAGGCGTATCTTTAGAATATTGCTGTCACTTTTTAATTCTAAATATTTACATTCATTGAATCATTTCTCTTATATTTCTTTTGAAATTGACATTGCTTTCATCTGCAACAATGAATACATGTTTGTTGCAGACTAGTTAGATCCGGTTTTTAGTATCTCGTGTCCGCGTAATGATTACCAACTATGGAGCGTCGTCATGGTCAAAGGGTACATTGGCTGTTCCATTGATTGTAACAAATGAGTGAACGATAGGATATTTCAGTACTTAAATCTAGTATATATCAATCTGCATAAAAATATAAACAATAAAATGTCTTTCTTTGTTGTCTTATTGGGTGATGGAGGTAGAAATCATTGCATTTTTGGTTGCGTAGCCCTACAGATTCGCTAATGGTAGTTGTGATTTTTTCTGCAATTCTAGGTACCTTTATCACTCGACAAAACAACAAAGATTTCATTTCATTGTTTAAAGAAATGATCGTGTCAGTATGCCAAAATAAACGTTCATCAGAAGACCCAAAACGTTGCATAGAATAAATGAATTTTACCACTTCAATTGCAATCATAGATAATTTGAGGTGAGGTTTAAATGAACACATGTTGTAATGTACTAGTTCATAAGATAAAACACAACAGATAAATCTACACAGGAAGATCTAAATATTCTCAAGTATGAACGTACATTTTGTGTTTATCAAAACAAGAACTCGTTCATTCTTTTGAGATTATAGTGGGTGATGGTTGAGTGTGAGTGTGTAATGGAAACAATCTTTATTTTCAACACACATGCATATACAATGTAAATGCTTTGCTATTAATTGACAATTAAGATAGTTGGATATATGTATTTGATGATTCATTCTATTATAGCGATTATTTTGTCGTTAGAATTTCCAGGAATACAGGAGAGTGTAGGGAATCAGACCGGAGTAGCTGTTGGGAGTGCTGTAGGGATCGTAGCGTTTATCACCATTATCCTGGTCCTGGTGATCTGTCTCCGAAGGCTTTATACATTTACCTGTATAATAAGTAATGTATAACTATTCGATCTTTGTAGTAAAATAGAAGGAAGTCAAGTGTTTAGCTAAATATTGATCAAAGAAATTTGCACTCAATGCTTACTAGATCTATAAAATGTTTCCCACATAGCTCTTGTACTTAAAAGGACAAGGGACGTTATTGGCTATATGCCGCCGAGATTTTTTTTTTTCAACTTTCATACTCTGCTTAATTATTCTTTTTATTTACACAACTAGGATGTTCTTCTAATCCCACTTACACGAAAATGACGTAATATTTTATTATGACGTCATGCATATACGCTAAAGATGGGCTGTTTAGCGGAATCTGTTGATTTGAAATAAATTATAATAAACTTTAGCAAAAACAAATACTTTTGCATGCAACAACCAGATTTATATTTTGCATGTTTAATTATCCATTAATATTCTTCTTTCATTATCAATATGGTGTCGGTTGTTGGCTGCAAACAATATGAATTTTAAAAAAGAATGAATGCGAAATCGGCTGTTTTCGATACGCAAAGTCAATATTTTGCATGTTATAGAACTGAAAAAAATACTTTTGCATGCAGCAACCAGTTTTATATTTTGCATGTTCAATTATCCATTTATATTCTTTCATCATCAATATGGTGTCGGTTGTTGGCTGCAAACAATATGAATTTTGAAAAAGAATGAATACGGAAATCGACCGTGTTCGTTACGCAAAGTCAATATTTTGCATGTGATAGAACTGAAACAAACTGTTCCATCATTAAACCTCATAAACTTTTAGTTACTTTGCGATTTAATAAATACATGTATGTCCAGTCAAACAATTAATGCTTTCCCAAGTTTGCACATTGAAAAATGAAAATACATGCATGATATTTATTAAATTCATTTTAAAAAAAGGTCTGTTGTAGTTACATATACTGTCTCTTGGAAACAGACACGTAGAATCATTTATCGGGGGGGGGGGGGTCGAAAGATAAGTTGGTAGTTAATTAGGAAATGAAAAAAAAACTTTCTGCCTGATCTTCCAATTGTCGGGGAGTGGGGGGGGGGGGTTTCCTTCGCTACATGGGTTCAATTCATAATTTTAAGCCTTTTTTTCTCATTCAATACTACTATCAAGAATAGGGGGGGGGGTCACTCAATATATCCTTATTCCCATATGAAAATAAGTGTCAGGGAAAAGCAATTAGATACACCACATTGTCTATACATGTACTCAAACAACTTCCCAGAGTCCGTTCTAGATTTAGACTGAATGTCGGTGCATACAATGACATGCCCACTGACTGATGTAATTTTCATTTATCAAAGATGAACACTATATGGAGAGAGAGAGAGAGAGAGAGAGAGAGAGAGAGAGAGAGAGAGAGAGAGAGAGAGAGAGAGAGAGAGTTGGAACTACTCTTTGGTGACCATTTAGGGGAATGTAAAGATACAAACACGGACACATTTTTGTGTTTTTAAATACATTTGCTATATGAAATATACCATCTGAAGTTACATGTATATTACTTGACGTGTTTTGCTGTACCCAAGAAAATGATATCCCATTTACGCAACATAAATTTGTATCGTTTAGTACATGTACATTTACCACTTTGTATTCAATATATTTTGTAAATACCCACAGCAGGCAGACATATTTTATTCGTATGTACTGTAACATGTATATTGCATACACATGTAAGCAGACTTGTTATATAGTCCTTGGTGTACATGACATAACAAGTAATTTTATCCGACTCAATCGACGTTTTTAATCGAATTGTTTATATTTATGACCAAAAAAAAAAAAGGAAAAAGAAAATTCAAGAGCCATTTTATTTTCCATATTTCATTTGAATAGGAGGACATTGAACAGCTCCTTTGAAAATATGATTGCATTCTACTCAACAATTTTGGACAAATGCACGCATTATTTTCCTCACTCTAATTAACACAAGATTCTTCCGCAAAATTTCTATGACCACGATAAAGTTACATGTAAATGAATAATGTATTTTCCATAGCATGCCAGTTTTCAATAGTCTTTGATCTCAATGAGTATTTTTACATAAAAAGTTAAAATTGTAACTTTTAGAAAAATATTCTAGAAGAATCAGGGGACTGTAAATCCTATAAGGTCGATGACGTCGTTCCGAAAAAGCGACCGTCGGAAGATAGCGTCAGAGTTAACAATGTAATATTGTAACGTTATTTTCTCAATATCAGCAACACGTAAATGGAGCATGTTATATATGAATGAAACGAGAAAATTATCACCTTTCTACCTGCAAAATATGATCAGTTTGTAAAGCGCGGCCAACGCCCCTTGTTCTTTATTTTTAACATATGGGTATTAACTAGTTTTGTATGTTGGTATCAATGCAACATGAGCAGCACAAAGAAGTCATTGCATTGAGTAAATGTAAATTTAAAATTATTATGCTGTTCAATTCGAAATGAATAATGATATTTTTCCATTTAGAATACGCAAAAAAATCACCATTTAGAAATTTAGAGTTTAAACGAACAGTCTAGGAGTATTGTCAATTTTCAAAATTCCACACAAGTCAAAAGTAAAAACGTTCAATTCAATTTTATGTCTCTACAGTTATATCATAAATTATAACATTTGAATATGTGTCTAGGGTAACGTATGAACAATACTAACTATATTTTACATGAAATGGAAATGTCAAAATTCTGCTGATTTTGGGGTTTTTCATTAGAAAATCCTTCTGCATTGAAATATAGTTGTTTGTAAACCACTTCTAATTTGAATCAGTTTGGTGTGGTTTAATAAGAAAATGAATGAAGTATGGATAAAAATTCTTGAAATAAAAAATTGTTGAGTGCTTGCCTACATAATAAAAGCTTCTGGTGCGATTGCGCTCAAAAGCCGAGGAACTTTCGCAACTTTCAATTTCAATCGTCGAAGAAAAAACCTGCTTTACTGTTCAAAGTTAGGGACATATTACGTGTAAACATGCAAAACAAAAGTTATCATGATGTACGTGCATCGTGAGTGGTTTTCAATGTCACCCCGGGACCTGAGATCAATAACAACTTTATGTTTGAAGAGTCCACAAAAGTAGTGTGTAGGCAAGGAAGGGGACCCTTAGGGCTATCAATTTCGCCCATTAGTTGGGACTGTAGGGGTAGCAAATGGGGTCTCGCGAGGGTGGGTAGACTTTTCAGACCTCTCTAATAATTGAATATGGGGTGATCGAACAAAATGAAACTGATATACGGTTAGAGAACAACAAAGACAAACTTACAAAACCATCAAAAGGGGTCGCAGAGGCCTTGATGGGCAGCTAAACGAAAGTTCCATATTATGTATAATGTTGGGTCATAACGAATGCAAATGGCAACTTATCAACTGAAACCTGGAATGTCTTGACCACAGAGACTTGGACCTCCTGTTTCTCCCTAGAAAGGCCGACGTCATACGGACTGTCTCCTTTCCCACGAGTACCATGTTCCAAATCCAGGCAAGCTTTGTGATGATGCACTCCATAATGATGCACACATAATCTGATCTTATAATTGAGCCAGATAGAAATGAACAATGTATTCCACATTTCCTAGGCGTATACCTACGGGACCAGTGATAAATCAATTCTTGCGTTCTCATCAGCCTGCACAAGGGTGACATGTTGCTTTATGGGCAACTTGGGGTTAAGTTCCTCATAGACTAAGGTGAAAAGAACACTGACCTCGGTACCTGTGTCCACCACTGCTTGCAGCTGCAGTCCCTGAATTGTCATTTTTCATGAATCATGTGGTCGGGCGTAATTGCCCAATGGGTGCAAACAAGTCTCTGTAGGACCCAGAAGCATGCTGACAGGGCATGTCATCCGTCTCCTCCGCTGCTTGGCAAAAACCCACCTCCAACCCACTTTTCTCCACTGACTGAGAAACTTCATCTATCGCTGCCTCTGGGCATTTCTCAGGTGTCGCATATCCACGTTCTCCTCCTGAACAGGTGAGTTCTCCTGATCTGATGAATCCTCCAGGTCACTTGCACTAAAGTCTTTCAGCTCTGGCACTGCAATATCCTAGGATAATTCGAACCTGTCTGGCACACATGAATCATCCAGGGGGAAGGCCTCAAACTTGTCCTTTTCCCACTCTATAATATAGTACCCAGATTCCTCCTCCTCCTCTGGTGCCTCCAGGAACAGGACTCGGAACATACCCTTCTTTAAACGACACACACAATTGAGCACATGGTTATCCCTTTTTCCCAATGACTCATCCAATGAGCGTTTTTTTTTTCTGCTTTTCCAGTGTCCAATACCAATTTTGTGGGCTTTTGTAATGAGCGCTCTTGTGATATGTGCATGCACATCAGTCACAGATGGGAACATATGTATCGCTAAGGTGAGGAACCGGTCCGTCAATTGGTGCAGCGATTCATACACACCGAGAAACTGACCAGAAATTCATCTGGTATATGCACTGACGATCTGAAGCGCTTCTCGAAACGTCTCATGATCTCAGTCAGTGAGAGGTTATCGACCATCCCAAACAACAGGATGTAGTAGTCGCTCAAAACCTCATCTAAGGAGAAGTAGAATTGGTTGTGATGCTCTACCTCTGTTCATTGTTGACCGCAAACTAGCCAAACAATCTTGTGAAGGAGTTCCAAGTAGACTTTTCATCATACCACAGATCTGTGTACCTAGGCACGTTTCTAGCCGTACCCATGGCGTATTCCCCTTCAAAAGAGTACTGGGAGACCTGAAAGGGAGTTTGGGGCACTGAGGCTAGCCCCTTGGAAGAACGTCCAGAGAATGACGAATGTGATTCTGGATCACCTAAATGTAACTAGGGTCGAACGTTTGCTCCTCTGTCCCTCTCCCTCGCCTACAAACAGTGGTACCAGGCCGTGCCCGAAAATGAGCAGAATGCCCCTGCTGCTGATAGGAAACGGTCATGGCAACGAAGTGGTGTATATGTGTGCTCGCACAGCCACCAACCATGGGGTATACCAAGGATTCGGCATACTCTCCCAGACCTAAGGTTAAGGAAATGGGAAGCGTAGGTCTTGCGATGCTGCACTGCATGATAAAGGGCCAGAGACCCATGTGAGTAAATCCGGACAATGGAGGACTACGGGACCTGCTGAATTCCAAGGGTAATCCCGGCTCCAACAATATGGCAAGTAGGGGATACGGCCTTGGATTAGGGATATGCTAGCACTGACAAGAACCCCTGATAAAACCGAGACATAACTGACCTGAGGTCCAGTCATCAACCTATCGGTGAGGGGGATGGTCTGATCTTCTCGACACTGGAATGAAGGGATGCAGTGATGGGGTAATGGTATTCTGGGATATTTTCAGAACTGGGTGTATTACCCCCGAATGTATAGTCGTAGTAGGCCTCACTGGGATATCAGGCATGACTGAACGCTGGAGATGAGTAGTCGTCAGACAACCTAAGTCCCTAAACCTTCGAGTATCATCACTAGTACTTTTTTGGGTGAAGCAAAACTAATCAAGTTCCCCGGTGAGTCGCACCTACAATATGGATTCTCATTTAAAATCTAAACTGTCAATTTCCTGAGAATTGAACTGGAGACCGATAAACATCGTCCCTACAATTGGCACTACTGAACCTTCCACCTCCTCCCTCAAACAAAAAGAGAAGGACGGAGTGAAATAATTACCACCCATGGATGTTCCCTGAGTAAACAACTCTAATTTAGGGCCTATTATACCACCGTGGGCACTTCCACTCCACGGGTTGTCTAAACTAAAGCCTACATTGCCTCTCAACCCACTCATGTGTAAATATGGGAACGCAGGGTTATGCCGCGCGACCGCTGGGATATCAGGGAAGGGGTCAGACCCAACACAGAAAACACCTCATCCATAGACAAAACCATCACTTTTATACGCACTAAATATACAAAGTTACTAAGTTGTGATTACAAAATGTCTAAATAATTGACTCTATCTATCTAAAAATAATTACTCAACTTCAATTTAATTCAAGTTGAAAACATTAACTAAATTGAAAGACCCCTAGAAAATGGCGATATACCAACGCCGATAAAGTACATGTACCCCATGTTCAATCATTAAATAGGTCTGAAAAATGGACCGAGACTCGCAAGGCCCCAGATGGGTCCCCAGCAGCGCCACATGAGGTCGGGAAGTGAGGCATATAGTTTCCCTTCTCACCTCTATGTTCTTTTTGTGGACACTTCAAGGAATATATCAGAGACATTGACCACTAATACCTTGCCCTTAAAATTGCAGGCCCTTGGGTATTAACCTTTTATGTTTCCGAACCCGATGTTTTTTACTAAGTATAATGCATTATGAATAAAAATTGAAGAGGCGGATTTCCTTAACTAAAGAAAGTAGCATCACCATTTCTTCACAGTGGGAGGTGTTGGCCCCCTATACCTTTCCATCTTTTCCATCGAAATTTCAGGTCCCGGGGTAGGGGTCTTTGATGTTTTCGTTTCCGATATTTATTCACTAAATATAATGTAAAATTATACGGTACCAATTTTGATACACCATATGCGCATTTCGACAAATAATGTCTCGTCAGTGAAATACCGAATTCATGGTCCGGAAAATGTTTTGGAAGTGTGAGAACTGACTATTTTCACAAAGCGTGTTTCAAAAAATTCCTGTGTTTAAAAGGGAGAGAAAATTTCAACGCGAAGGCTGGTAAAATTTAAAGAAATTTATCGAACTTGCAGATAAAGGAACTATGTGGAAAGAATCGTGATTATATCAAGTAACTATAGGTAACTGAATAATGCAACTAATGTTCCATATAAGATTTGAACTTAATTCGCAATATCAAAGTCAATAGCCGGCTATACACAGCTTACGCTTTTCCGATGGATCGATATACTTCGCTTTTACTAAATATTTGTATGTAATTCTAATTTTGTTTTTCTTGTAGAGTTAGAGAGAAAGAACATGTAAGTTCCACTCAGCCCCCTATTACAATCATTGTACATCAGTTGTTCGTTGAGCTTGAATAGAAAAAACAGTTTTAGCTGGTACTCAGTTTCAACCAAATATTATATGAAAAGAGAAGTGGAACAGAAATATGATATGAGACTGATGAATAGCACATATATGTTCGAAAAGCTATGATATACATGTAATTAACTACTGAACGTTCAGTTGATACATATAATGGTAATCATCATTTGCTATTTGAATTGTGAAATTCTCCTAAAAGTTTAAGCCACAGAGCAGAGCTAAATGGACAATGCTGAAAGTTATTAAAATTTCCTTGATTGTTTTAATTTCATTCAAATCGTAATCAAACCGTATGTATGTTGATGCTCATAAACATCGATATCTAGCAACAGTATGAAATGAGGGAGTTTTACTCTAGAGGCGAATAAATCAATTTTCTACCTAACCTGTACTTACACGTTAAATCTTATCAACTTCAGCGATTTAATCTTATATGCATGATACATATGATTACTTACTCCTCCTAGGCACCTGATCCCACCTTTGGTGTGTACAGGGCTCCGTGTTTGCCCAACCCTCTATTTTGTATTGCTTATCGGAGGTATTAGATTGATCACTGTTCGTTATCTTCACATTTCATGCTGCATTTCTTCTGGCGAGTGAACATTGACTCAGAGGAGATAGTGGAAGTGGGATTTAACTTTATGATATACATGTACTATGTAATTTTTATACACCCACCATATTATGTTATGGCGCTGTTTGTGCGTCCGTCCGTCCGGCTGACTGTCCGTCCGTTTGGGGGTATGTTTTCCGGACTTTGAAATTTGGTCACAATATCTCCCTCAAGAATTGTAAGATTGAGTTTGCATTTCAGCTGGATTGGTCCATCCTTGACCCACTTTAGTGCTATAAGTAGATGAAATAGTTTTCCGGACTTGTTTTCATTACAGATAGAGGTATTGCAAGGAAATTTACACATAAGCTTCCTTTTCGACGAATACAAGTTCAGCGTGCATTTCAGCTTGATTGTTCCGTCCGTCCGTGACCTACATTAGGACTAGAAATAGGTCAAACAGTTTTCCAGATTTTTTTTTTCATTATGGATACAGATATTGCCCTGAAATCTAGTCAAAGGTATCCTCTTGGAGGAATACAAGTTCAGTTTGCATGTCAGTTGGAATAGGTCAAACAGTTCTCCGTTTGTTTGTTATTTTTCCTTACCGATACAGATATTGCTCTGATATTTAATCATGGACTTCCTCGTGGAGGAATACAAGTTCAGTTTGAATTTCAGCTGGACTGGTCCATCCTTGACCTACTTTAAGACTAAAAGTACGTCAGACAGTTGTATGGACTTTTTTGTGGCGTCGGTGGCCTAGTAGTTAGGCTGTCATACTCTCGACCGAAAGGTCCTGGGTTCGAGTCCTGGCCGCGGCAGGGCCAACGTTGTGTCATCGGGAAAGGCACTTTACATGAATTTCCTCCCTCCATCCAAGTGTAAAAGGTAAACCTGGCTATAGACAGTGAAAGTTAGTGCTCTAGCGCTTGTAACGGCACCTTGCACTGCATGTTTCCTAGGAGACTGATAAAGTTCTAGATTGAAATAAGGTCTGCCGGGGTAATGATGCATTGTAAAGCACTTTGAAATACAATGTTTATGTGCTTGGAATTCTACATGTAATTAACCACTGTGAAAGTATATATATACATACATATACATATATAAATATTACATAATACAAGAAACTGAACTTGTATTCCTTTACTAAATATCAGCGTAACATCCGTAATGAAAAATAAAGCCCGATATATGTAAAACTGAACCTGATTCTTCAAGTTGACTTAATCACAATTTTATATTGTATAACTGAGTCGTTTTTAAGTCACACTACGGCTGTGAAATGAAACATAATACGTCGTATGTCTCAGGTTTTTTGTTAGAGAAATACAGCCCTGCATCATATAGAATTAATATGTTCTTTAATTCATACCCATGCCCGCCGTAAAAGGCTGAAATATCAAAAAACGGCGAAAACCCGTAATCAATCAATAATTAGAATAGCCATGCCTTTATCAGAATTGTATTTGTATTGACTGGTCAACATGGAATGCTTACTTCTCATAGGCACCTGATACCATCTCTGGTATATCCAGCAGTTCGTGTTTTCCCAACTGTTAATTTTGCATACATTATAGATAACAAATAGTGATCAATCTCATAACTCCTACACACAATACAAAATAGATAGTTGGGCAAACACGGACTCCTGGACACACTAAAGGCAGGATCGGGTGCCTAGGAGGAGTAAGCATCCCATGTCGACCGGTCACACCCACCATGAACCCTATATTTAGGATTTATGAGATTGGTCATTGGTCATTGTTCGTTATCTTCAAATTTTCATCATAAGGAACAAACCACTTTCTTTTCTCATACACAGCCTGATAAATTAATATATTTTCATTTGAAAAATAGAATTCGTTTAGAAATAATTATTTCAATGCTATTGTAGTTTAATTATGTTACAAATGGATCGGTATAAATGACATAATTAAGATGTGGGGTTTTATCTTACAGAGACAAGGGTGTAAAAAGAACTGATTTAACGAAAGACGAATCCAGTATCCCTATGGCAGGTTAGTGCAAGCACAATTGATACACATTATTTCTATCTTCCGATTCCGGAATTACAATGTGCAGGAATAACGATAGAAGATACTGAAATATAAGGGAAGAAAACTTGCATAAATATTATTAAATTTTCAACGAAGTTTTTCTTAGTTTTGTATATTTCATTTGCCTATGATTTACCTTTTCCGAAAAAGAAAAAAAAAGAATCTTAGTCAGTAATTAGAAATTGGAAATGATTGTATGGGGCTTATTTTGTAACAAAACTTAACACTACATGTACATCAGATCTAATAAACTGATATCGATTTTACCAAATAGAAGTGAAAATGACTGATTATAGTATGTGTAAAGTTGTATCTCCGATACAGTTCTCTAATAATGAAAAATACTTAAATTTTACTCATACATATATTGCACCCCGTATTATGTCTTCATGGGCTGTGGAATTGCATATACAATACACCAGGATAGTTAAAGGTTCAAAGGAATATCCACGAAAGAACCGTTAAGACGGATACTAGTATACAGTGTATTCAAGATTTCCCTTGATGACATTTATTTGAGTTTGTATAAATACCAAATTAAAAACCAAGTTAAAGTTAGAAGGAAACGTTTAAGAAAAATCGATCAATCAAAACCAATACAAAACACAAAAGATAGAAGACGAAATTTATATCAATCAGTAAGAATTTGCCTTCTCATATTTACTTTTACCATACTACGTTTATGGAAACGTATGTGGGGATTTCTGATTTACACCTAGAGCAGTTATGAACAAGCTTTTACTGTTTTTGCCAAATATTTTCGTTTTCAGTATCTTCTGAAGGAAAAGAATGCAGTAATTAGCATTCAGACTATACTTCATTATTTTTGATATCGTATAATTCAAATAAGCATGAATATTAATGACGATTCACTAAATTACATTATGCACAATCTCCTTTATAAAAATGAAATTGTATTGTTGGTGAAAGGTGAAGATAACGAACAGTGATCAATCTCATAACTCCTATAAACAAAACAAAATAGATAGTTAGGCAAACACGGACCCTGGACACACCAGAGGTGGGATCAGGTGTCTAGGAGGAGTAAGCATAACCTGTCAACCGGTCACACCCAGCATGAGCCCTATATCTTGATCAGGTAAACGGAGATATCCATAGTCAAAATCAGTGTGCCAAGAACGGCCTAACAATCGGTATGAAACACGTCAGACAGCATTTCACCCAATGATAGGTTGTATTGACGAACTAGATCGTTATAGCGACCATATAATTTGCAAAATCCTGACTTCATTCGAGACTGTGGTAACCACTGTACCATCAACTTGTTTGTCAGTAGCTTGCCTCGATTTAAAAACTGACCATACGCAGAACAAGCTCTAGCGTATCGAATCAGTTGAGAGATAAACACCATATGCAGGTGATAATGAAATATTGCTACATAAATATGGGAAGTTGGCGGTGGAGCTGAAACCATCCCGTTTGTCATACAGCTGAGTTGTTAGTTTGCCGTTAATATCTACTTTCAATAAAATATCTAAGTATGAAGCAGAAGTGGACGACTCTATGGTGTCTTTATTTCGAGCTTACAGGGATATATTGAATCGACATATGCATGAAAGTTATTATTGTTAATAGACAAAACGTCGTCGATATATCTAAATTTCGAATTGTAGGCCACAGCAAGACTATCTCAAAGCTCATATACATGTATATTGCAAGCAAGCGTACATGTATATTGCTTTTGTCTGTTTTTAAACTGAATAGTCCATGGTCACACCCAGGTGCTGATTGTTTCCCAAAATGTTGCTTTAAAAGTTTGTAGCTGTTAAATGCAGGTTTTGTCTACATTTTCAGAACACACTGTACATCTACACGGAGAAAGGTAAATGAAAATAGGAATACTTTTTTTCATCACTTTGTAGTTTATGGCGACTTTTTCCCCCACAACTTCACATTCATGAACACCTAAAAGAGATTCTTGGATTAACACACATCCGTCGTCAGTCTGTCGTCTGTAAACGTGTTACATGTACATTTTCGACCTCTTAGCACCACATGCACTGGACAGTAGGGTGAAGAAAGTTCGAGTTTTGTTTGAAACAAGGATGGTGCCTTTTCCAAGGGAATATAAGTAGGAAAGATGATTACGAGATGTTGAAAATGGATTGAGTTTCTTAAAGAAGCGTTGAATAATAATAATAATAAACTAAACTAACTTAAAAGAATCCTTATACAATTTGGATTGTACAATAAATCAATATTCAACTGTGATTAGAATTTCAATTTTGTATTGACGTATATCTGTGAGTTCACAATATTGAATTGTTTATTGATTGTGCTCGAATGGAATAGACAAGGTGTAGTTTAGGAACCTAAAAAAAGAACAAAAGTAGTGTATTTGCGACAAAGAATGGATTTAGACTAGCTTCATTGCACATAGTTGCATTTCCTCTTTGCTTTCAATCCTTTTAAAATACAGTAATCCGTAGAACAAAAATTTGATACATTCACTAACACGACTTTCTTGCAAACGAATTGCGATACAAATGAAATATTTACGGAAGACAAATCATTTTCACAAGCTTTTGAGTTTCTTCAAATTGGTTGATAATGTAAAAATGTCTATCATCCTTCTGATTGTTTGAACATTCTTCTGAATGAACTAATAAGAAAATACATTTGTATTCATTACGGGGTATGTAAATTTCTACAACAGAATGTTATTTTTGTTTTGTCATACAGGGGTGTGTATGAAGAATTAACAGAGACAGATAATGGAAATCAGTATGAGGGTCTCTCCAATAAAGGTTATGTGCAGTTTTATCTGTTGAACTGGTATTCATTGAATTACAGTGATGACTTCTATCTATAATCTACCTATTGTTGAATGTTCGTACATTTGGTTGAAATATGTATGTTTTTTATTAATATTAAATTGAATGTTGAAAATTACGCATTGCTTTACACAGATCCACAAGAAACCAAGAGGTAATCTCTCTCTCTCTCTCTCTCTCTCTCTCTCTCTCTCTCTCTCTCTCTCTCTCTCTCTCTCTCTCTCTCTCTCTCGTTAACAATGCTAGACGTTGCTTTGTATTTGGCAATGTAATATTTGTTATCATCTACAAAAAATATATTATTGTAGGCAAATTTATGAGAGCATACACGAATCCAGTGTTGAAAATAAATATGAGAAACTGTCAACTGTTCCTAAAAAAGAAGGTAAATGTATATCTATTTAAGCTATTCTCTTAGTTTACATCATGATCACTTAAAACACATAGTTCCTGTCCGTTGCGAACTATACTTATTGGTCGTTGACTTAGTAAATCAGAGTTCCATAGTAATATATGAAATAAATTCAAGAGGTTGGTATACTGAATCAAAATTTTCTGCTATTGACATTATATTAGATTGAAGAAAGAAACCCAAACAATACCATTGAATAGAAGTCATGGAATCAACTTCAAACAAGCTTGCAATATCAATCGATATAGGATATTCAATTTTGATATAGCGAATAAACCCAGGTTCATTTCAATTTATATCAATTGAAAGTACGGATGTATATTTAATTGCTGTAATAAAATTTAGAAATTCATTTCAAAATTAGCGATTATCTCCCTCATGCATAGCTCTTATCCTTAGACGAATTTGACTCAATTTTTTGGCACTCTGTTTTTCCCTAAAATAGCTCTTACAAGTTTATTGTCATTTCGGATTTCCAAACATTTCGGTTGAGCATCACTGAAGAGATATTATTTGTCGAAATGCGCATCTGGTGCATCAAAATTGGTACCATATAAGTTTTACATCAATGTCATCAAAACATGGTTTGATAAGGTGTTGCAGTAACCTGCCTCGATTTAAAAACTGACTATACGCAGAACAAACTCTTGCATATCGAATCAGTTGAGAAACACAACCACCATATGCAGGTGATGATGAAATATTGCTACATGAAAAGGTGAAGAAACAAACAGCGATCCATCTCGGCACTCCTATTAGGAATACTAAATTGATAGTTGTGCAAAAACGAAGCCCTGGACATAACAGATGCCTAAGGCGAGTAAGCATTCACTGCCAACCAGCCACACCCACCGTGATCCCTCTATTTTGATCGGGTAAAGGGTAAATATGGGGAAAATGGCGATGTAGAAGTTGAAGTGATACTATTTGTAATAAAGTTGAGTTTGTCGTCATCTTCAAGAAAATTATCTAAATATGAAACAAATGTGGAAGACTTTTTGGTGTCTTTTATTTCCTATTAATTTGGATATTTCGAATGACAAATGAATGAAAGTGATTGTTAATAGATAATACGTTATCAATATATCTAAATGTCGAATGGAAGGCCTCAGCTTCTTTTGTCGACGTTTTTGGATAAATTCTGCCTTGTAAGAATGTAAAAAAAAACCAAAAAACAGGCCAGCTAACAAAGGAGCACAATACATACCCATGGGAATTCCAAAGACTTCGAAGATAATATCAATAACGAACTCCAGCATCTTTTTATTATCAACTTCAGAGTACTTGTCAGTGGAATCGGAGTAGTGTTTAACAAAGTAATTTTCTGAATGACCGATCACATGATATGACTATTTTCTTTTCCCATTTTCATTGAAGAATCAACCTTTTATGATGTCAAACGTATTGTCTTTAATTTATCGTGAGGAATGGTCGTGTGAAGTGTTGAACAGTTATTCGTTTTGATTATTTCTGGCATATGTCATGGTACAATATGTTTGAAGTTGATATATTCATGAGGAGGAAAGATAGGGGCTTGGTATGATATTTATTGTCTTTAAAAAATTGACATACCCCCCAAATAAAGAAGCATCTATGTATATCCTCAATTTGCTGACATGCAGATAATAAATAGTCGAACACATCCCATAGTCTGGCTTATCGTAGAACTTCAAGTATCAATCACAATCTTCAAATGACAACCAAGTATAAGCTATCGTTTGTCCAAAGGACAGCATTCAACCATCTTGTAGCATAGACTGGATTCTGTTATTGTATAACAAGTGTTTCTGTTGAGCTATTAATGTTGCATTGTTATGATATCTAGATGAACGAGGTGTCTCGGGTAATAATTAGAAACCATGATCAACTTCCTTACATTCTGATATTAGATTTGGATTTCTAAGATCCTTTTATATGCAATTTCATCACAAATATTGATGTTAATATTCTGTGTCAACAGACGATGACGACAACTACCAGAATTCCCACAAACCGAGGACTTCATTACCATCAGATGGGGACTTCAACGCCTCATTTTAGAATTAGAAATATCGAAGGAGGTCTTAGCGGCATTTTGAAATTATATGTACTAAAGAAAGACTCCGCACAAAATTTATAGATGTGCTATAATATTTCAAAATTTTCAATATTACCATGGGGCAAAATCGGGGTAGAATTTTTTTTCTAAGTTAGATGTCTGATGACTGCCTTGAAGCCCCATTAATTCTATGGCGAGATCCTGATAGGGAATAGGGGGCGAAGCACCCTGAAAGTACTGAGCTCTAAAACAAAGAAGATATATATATATATTATATATGTACTGATACCTCCAGTTCAAAGTCAACTCCATTGTAAATGCACACACTTTATTTAATTCGAGTAAGCATGGTCCAATTATACTACATCCATGTGTATGTGTGGTGGTCGTGTGGTGTGATTTACTGCAAATATACAAAACAAAAAATAAATAAAGTATTTCATAGCAAAGACAGATTATCTAACATTTGATAAATGTTATCCTAGTAAACAAATACTCTATCAACCTCAGTAAGTAACATTGTTTACAGTAAATACTCTACACTTGTACTCTAGAAAACCAGTACATAATGTACAAAAAACAATTTAATCAGACTAGAAAGTAAAAAATTTATGTTCCTAGAAACTACATAATATTACACATAAATAGCTAGAGGAAAACATTCCTATCAATACATGAAAATTGCAGAGTGCACAAAAAATTCACACATAAAGTTTCACAGCATAATTCTATGTCCTTCAATACTATGAAAATTAATATGAACCATATTATCATATACTTTGCAAACATTACGATATAGCTATGAATTTTCTAACAAACATGCACTCTAAACATGTTACCAAAATGCACTTTCGCAAGTAAACACGCTGTAAACATTCAGTTAACAACATTATGTACATAAATTCTCTTGTAGAATAATTTGCATATAAAATGTCAGGTTTAACTTACCATCTTAGAAGTTTCTCTCATAGAAAAAATATAGGGTCTTCAGCACAGGTGACTAGTAATCTAAGAATGGCTGGTAAATTGTACTAAAGCTCGTGCACCCGTGAAAAATGTAAAATCCAAGCTAAACCGGATATTGAAACATTCAAATAAATCCGGAAAAATATGGAACTGAAAAATCCGGAAAAACGTTTGGTACAATGTTAAATTGGCCATAACAATATATATATATATATATATATATATATATATATATATATATATATATAATAGTGTTTTGGACATGATTTTATAATAATTGATCATATATGTATTTGAGATGTTATCATGTATTATGTATTATCTAAAAATGGGGCGCACCAGCGCTGGATCCACCACTTGAGAAATTGGTTGTAATGAGCAATTTCAATATGCTCTCTTGGAGTGCCCATCTACCAGCAATTTAATCAAAATCGTACTTTAATGTCTTGATGTCTATTCATATATGACGCTATATCATTTGAATGATGACGTATTATACTTACGTAATTAGGAGCAGTAGAACCATGCCTCTAATATTACAAATGGCAGTAAGAAATATATTTCGTTATATGAAAACATTGTTTGTGAAGCCATTGCTAGAGGTATGATCAAATATCTAAAATGTTCTCTGAAAGGCTGTATAGCTATTATTTGGGTTTTTTCACTTCATATAGAAACATGTAATTTATATATTCTTGCCTTACCCTGTTTCTATTGATTTTATGCATTATGGTATTTAATACGCATTGTATGTAGTTTGAAGTCTCCGTATGGGGAAAATAAAAATTAATTGAACAAATGGATTAGTCTTGTGATATTACTGACATATTTTGTCTATCTGTTGTTGTTGGGTTTTTTCATTATCCCATGTTACAGTATGTATCGAAGCTTAAAAAACGTCTGCTATTACCGGATTAGCCCATTGCTATTTTGGTAAAAAATGGAATTCCCGTAGACTATACAAATCATGCACAAGTACACGAACGGTGAATATAACGAACAGTGATCAATCTGATAACTCCTACAAGCTATACAAAATAGATAGTTGGGCAAACACGGACCCCTGGATACACCAGAGGTGGGATCAGATGCCTAGGAGAAGTAAGCATCCCCTGTCGACCGGTCAAACCCACCGTGAGCCCTATATACTAATCAGGTAAACGGAGTTATCCGTAGTTAAAATCACTCTGTGGTGTGTTTTATTTCGAGCTCAGAGGGATATATTAGAATCGACATATGAATGAAAGTTATCATTGTTAATAGACAAAACGTCGTCGATATATCTAAATAATAATAATAATAGGCTTCATTTATCCAGGATAACACAAATTAGCATATACCTAGTCTCCATTGTGGTCCTGCATTAAAACATATACAGAAACATAAAATTAACATCTAAAATTAGTATCTAAACATGAATACGATATAAAAGGAAAAGGGGGTAAATACAGCATAAGACGCACCTAATGAGTGATTATATATATATATATATATATATATATATATAGAGAGAGAGAGAGAGAGAGAGAGAGAGAGAGAGAGAGAGCAAGTTTTTATGACTTGCCATGATGGTCGAGCGGTCTAGCGCGTTAGTTACACGCTGCTAGGAGATTTGGTTCCACAGGTCGTGAGTTCAACCCCGGGTGGGGGCGGAAGTGGGTATCCAAAATAAAGTGAAATTTTTATGTGCTTCATATTAAATATTACTTCACTTAGGGCAGTTATGTTCATTTAAGAGCAGTTATGTTCATTTAAGAGTTTATTGCTATTTATGTGCTTTATATATAAATATCTCGAATGCAATGTGTATCATGTATGATCCTCTTAAATGTCCGTTAAATAACTGTATCTCATTTCCATTGTCAATGACCGTGTTGCGTGTGACAGCGTGGCGAGAATTCCATCGTCATCGAAAGCAAGTTTTTATGACTTGCCTAGATGGTCGAGCGGTCTAGCGCGCTGGTTACATGTTGCTAGGAGGTTCCGCAGGTCGTGAGTTCAACCCCGGGTAGGGGCGTCTGAATATATATATATATATATATCAGTAAACTTAGTAACAGTACTTATCTCTTATCCTTAGACGAATTTGACGCCACTTTTTTGGCACACTGTATATCCCTATAATAGCTCTAAAACTTCATTGTTATTTCGGATTTCAAACTGGTGCATCAAAATTGGTACCGTATAAGTTTTACACACACACACACACACACACACACACACACACACACACACATATATATATATATATATATATATATATATATATCTCCAAATTGTGTTTTTAAAAAATCACAGTGTTCGGTATAAAATATTAAAAGAAATAGAATAAACGGTACACAAAATTAAAGATTTAACGCAAGTGCTTTCATTTTATAATCCTTAGGCGTTACATTTTAAAATAGTTTTTATTTTATATATATATATCCATGCTGATACTATGCAAATTTCCCAAGTTACAGAACCAAAAAAAAAAAAAGAAGAATCAATTTTACAATTTACTAAATAGATAAATAGTGAAATTTATAAATGAAAATTTCTTACAACCATATTTTTGATAATATTCCTATAATTATGAGATGGAAAATTAAACTTGTATCACTAAATAAATTCAGTTGTTGGAGAAAGAAACCGAATATATGTATGTAAAACTTATACGGTACCAATTTTCATGCACCAGATGCGCATTTCGACAAAGAATGTCTTTTCAGTGATGCTCAACTGAAATGTTTGAAATCCGAAATAACAATGAAGTTTTAGAGCTATTATAGCCGAAAACAGCGTGCCAAAAAAGTGGAGTCAAATTCGTCTAAGGATAAGAGCTATGCATGAGGGAGAATGTATAAATTTTACATGTAGGTCAATTTGACACACTTATTTTCATTTTTTTTCTACTAATTTGCATTAAATTATTTTAAATACTTGAATAAATTAGCAATTTCAAAGAGGAAAATATTGAAGAACATTGGTGTTAAATAGTATAGACATTTACTTTACACTGCTTCATCAGGGTTAGGTTTTGTTTTGTTATGTTTTGGTTCCAACTGACAAATCTAGTAACAACATTGTCTTTGTTTGTAACGCTCATTATTACATCTGTATTTTAAACGAACTTGGCATTAATTCCACTTTTGGTAATCATACTTATACTCCAACTGCCCTTTCAAAAGATGAAATTCTTCAAAACCATGCTTCAGTTTTAGACACATTTAATATCCCAGTCAATGGGTCGAATGAATATGAGTTACCGTACCTATATTGGATTCCTAAACTACATAAAAACCCTTACAAACAAAGATACATTGCTGGATCCAGTAAATGCTCTACCAAGCCTCTATCTTTGTTCCTCAAGAAAATATTAACAGCTGTGAAGGAGAAACTTCAAACTGACTGTGCGACTACATATGCCAGAAGTGGTGTTAATCAAATGTGGATTCTAAAAAATTCTAAAGAACTTTTAGTAAACTTGAAATCGCAGAATTTTTCCCAATTCAATAACATTAAAAGTTATGACTTTTCAACACTATACACGACCATTCCTCACGATAAATTAAAGACTAGAATTTTTGACATCATAGACAGTTGCTTCTTCAACAAAAATGGAAAACGGAAATATTCATATCTAGTGATCAGTCATTCAAAAACTTACTTTGTTAAACACCACCCTGATTCCACGCACAAGTACTCTGAAGTTGAAATAAAAATATGCTAGAGTGTCTCATTGACAATATCTTCGTGGTCTTTGGTGATCAGGTCTTCCAACAGTCTGTTGGAATTCCCATGGGCACGAATTGTGCTCCTTTGTTAGCTGACCTGTTTCTATATTCACATGAAGCAGAATTTATTAAAAAACTTCTACGTGAGAAGAATAAATCTCTCGCTGTGGCCTTCAATTCGACATTTCGATATATCGATGACGTTTTGTCTATTAGCAATAACTTTCATTCATATGTCGATTTGATATATCCCTGTGAGATCGAAATAAAGGACACCACAGAGTCGTCCACTTCTGCTTCATATTTAGATATTTTATTGAAAGTAGACATTAACGGCAAATTGACAACTTAACTGTATGACAAACTGGATGATTTCAGCTTCTCCATTGACCTTTGACCATGTGACCTCAAAATCTATTGGGGCCATTATATCTTAGGATATACCAGTGTACGAAGTTTGATGTCTGTCAAGCAAAGGGTTCTCAATATATTAAGTGGACAGTATCTTCTTATGTCCAGTTTGACCTATGACCATGTGACCTCAAAATCACTAGGGGTTGTATACTGGTTAAGATGTACAGTGTACCAAGTTTGATGTCTGTTAAGCAAAGGATACTGATGATATTGAGTGGACAGTATCTTCCTATGTCCAGTTTGACCTTTGAACATGTGACCTCAAAATCAATAGGGGTAATCTACTTCTTAGGATGTACCGGTGTATTAAGTTTTATGTCTGTCAAGCAAAGAGTTTTCAAGGTATTGAGTGGACAGTATATTCCTATGTCCACTTTGACCCTTGATCTTTGACCATGCTACATCAAAATCAGTAAGGGTCATCTACTCCTTACAATGTACTATTGTACCAAGTTTGATGTACAACGGACTAAGATGAAATTCAAACTTGATCTATAACTTGTTATGACAAAGCAATGTACTAAATATCAAATGAATATCTGCACGCAAAACAATAAAAAAGTCTAGAAAACTGATAATGCATGCTATTGTTCAAAGCCAAAGGGGCCATAACTAAAATCAACAGATCGAGACGAAATTCGAACTTGATTTGTAACTTATTATGGCAGATGTACCAAATATCAAATAATATCTGCAAGAATAGAGAGAAAAAAGTGCAGAAAACTGATATGACGGACAGATGGACGGAGTGTAAACCTCAAGTCCACTTTGACTTTGTCAGCAGGGGACTAAAAACAACTTTAAGATATTGTAAAATAGTGCTTTGTAAAGGAGAGGTGACAATGACTTAAGAAAGCTTAATTTGTTTGATAATGCAAACATTAGAAAATGTATGTATGACCTTGACCTGTGACCCTAAATTCAAAGTCAAAAGAGTAAGTACCTTTCATAGCATCAAATATATTCAAGTCAAAACATTATAAAATTAATCAAAGCTAAAAGGGATATGGTAACTGGAGTTGACAAGAATTCAACAAAATATCTACTGTATTTGAGAAGAGCCTAAAACACATTGAAAATGTGTAAAATCACATTTCAATGGTGACCTTGACCTTTCAAATTAGGGCTTATGCGCAAGTGGTCCAATGTCTCTAAACATATTCATGTAAAAAATATGGACTCAAACAAAGAACTGCAGACATTCAAGGGCAATAACCAGATTTAAGGGTCTCCAGATCCCTTCGATTGATCTCTCACTGATTTCTTTTCTGAATCTGAATTCAAGAGTAAAGGTTTTGTGTCTCTGTATCTTTCGATTTAGTAACTAAGAATAGCAATATACATCTGTAACAAGTTTTTAAAAACCAAGTCAAGTCAGTGTTCAGCAAAAGTTCGATGTTCCTAGAATTTATAGTTAAAGAAGAGTAATGAAAACAAGGATTAGAGTCAAAATTAAAGTATGTAGGTTGATATATGATTATTTCTCAAGAAGCACTGTATTATGAACTACAAAGTGTATCGATAACTCTTACGTTAAGGCGTGAGAGTATTTTGATGGTAAGAAAAAAACAACAACTAATAAACAACAATATCAATATACTTTGCACGGAAAAGTGGAAAGTGGAAAGCTCTAAATATATGGATCTCAATGTTCATACTCTTGTCATAGTGATTATCCTTCAACTGTTCATTCATAAATCCTTACATGGTATGCTCACATGAGACTGATATCATAGCTTCTTACTGTGGTGCTTTTATTTTAACATGTTTAATGAAAATGGTCTTCTGACACCAAAACTTGAGTCACTATGGCCCTTGTCCAGATTCCTCTTGTTGCTTCCTAGAAGAATGGACTAGCACTTTACTGAATCAAGATAGACTTGTGACATGAGGAGTGTTCATCCACTGTTACACTGAAAGTTGTTTCCGTTCTCAAGGGCTCTCTTCCATATTATATGGGGAGTCAGTCATGGAATGCATTTTCTGCCCATTTAGTTCTAAAAACCAGTAAACAAAATTAATCCTATGTAACATATGGTATATCAAGACTGAGTATACACACCAATACTTTGCTCAGTTCTGTCTTCACCTTGCCGGTGGCTGATTTAAACACACACACCCATTGAGACCAAAAATAAACAAGAGGCACATGGGCCTCATCGCTCACCTGAGTCACCTTTGCTCATATTTAAAAACATTTCCTATTCCCACGTAAAGCTTCGATCCCTATTGTGGCTCCAACCTTCTCCCGGGGCCCATGATTGATACAAAATTGAATCTGCACTATGTCATGAAGCTTTCATGTAAATGTAAACTTCCATGGCCAGTGATTTTTAAGAAGATTTTTAATTAATTTGCCTATATATTTGTATGTAAATTTTTTATCCTCTCCTGTGGCCCCATCTTACCCCCAGGGACCATGATTTTTACAAACTTCAATTTGCACTATTTCAGGAATTCCTTGTGCAAATGTAAACTTCTTTAGCCTAATGGTTTTCAGAATTTTTTTAAAAAAAGATTTCTTTCTGTTTATTAGTTATGTAAAAACTTTAATCCCCTATTGTGGCCTCATCCTAATCCCAGGGATCATGAATTTCACTATCTTGAATCTGCATTATGTCAGGAAGCTTTCATGTAAATATCAGCTTTTCTGGCTGAGTGGTTCTTGAGAAGATATTTCAAGATTTTCCCTATATATTTGTATGTAAAACTTTGATCCCCTATTGTCGCCTCATCCTACCCCAAGGGGTCATGACTTTAACAAACCTGAATCTGCACTATGTCAGGAAGCTTTCATGTAAATTTCCACTTTCCTGGTCCAGTATTTTTTTAGAAGAAGAGTTTTAAAGATTGTCCCTTTATATTTGTATGCAAAACTTTGACCCCTATTGTGTCCCCATCCAACCCCCAGGGGCCATGATTTTAAGAAACTGAAATCTGCACTATGTTAGGTAGCTTTGATGTAAATTTCAGCTTTTCTGGTCCCGTGGTTCTTGGGAAGAAGAATTTTAAATGACCCACCCTATTTTTTGCAATTTTGTGATTATCTCCCCTTCGAATGGGGCATGCCCTTCATTTGAACAAACTTGAAAGCCATTCACCCAAGGATGCCTTTGGCCAAGCTTTGTTATAATTGGCCCATTGATTCTGGAGAAGAAGTTGAAAATGTAAAAAGTTTACAGACGGACAGACAGACGACGGGCAACAGGCGATCAGAAAAACTTATTGAGCTTTAAGCTCAGGTGAGCTAAAAATAATTGTAGTATAAGATTTGACATTATATATATATATATATATATATATATATATATATATATATATATATAAGAGAACATGAAGATAAACAAATCCATTACTTATTATCATATAATAATTCTATTATGTTTTACATGTATTACATGCATAGCTAAAATAACCCATACAAGTTACCTAAAAAGCCTCAAAACCCTGGAGCTCTACCCCCCTTTAACAAATCTTGGATCCACCACTGCATGCATTTACAGGTACAAGATCATTTCGGGATTGTAAAATAGCAAATTTTATTGCTGGTAGTGTTTTGGTACAGTAATTTTAATTAGATTTATTTTGTGTACATGTGACATTGTTTATGCATATGTGTTTATCAATATTCACATGATTACATAATAAAGTAGGAGACATTTGACAATTTTAAAGGAAGATATACAATAAAGGACACATTATTTGATTACAGGCCACCAAGATCATTATGACTATGCAACAGTTTATGTGTTAGTTTTCAGAACTGCTACTTTTCTAGTGGTCTAACTCAATACATTCGAGTACCTAAATTCATCTCACTAGTTAGACAATAGCAAGTAAGTAGATTAATTAATATCCAGGGTCACCAAAAAATGTAGGTTAGGTGGGGGATTTTATTTTTGTCAACAGATGGGTGTCGATTAAGAAATGCTACACAAGAGAAATTTGATGAGGATGAAAATGGAGGATATGTACAATATTTTCAAATTGAAAACTTTTAAATTTACTTTATTTAGTCAAAAAATGCAGTTTTCGTAAAAAGTAATCTGGAATTCTTTTTTAAAAACCCTGCCAGATTCCTACACATGATGTACAGTTCAGCAGTTGACGTGCTAACCCACTAAGTTACTCAGCTAGGCAATGAAATCCAAAAAAAGACAAATATTGCTGATATTTATATTTTCATACATGGTTTAAAAGGACAGTCATTATCATGTTGTAGAGTACCCCGTAAAGCCTTTATTTTTAAAAATGTCTAATTTTATAGACCTGACTGAAACAATAGAGTAATTTTATTGTACTTTGAGGCAAATAAAAATTGAACTACAGTAAGTCAAAAAATGTGGAACTGTCTTGAAGACTGCATTGAAGTGAATGACACTTGCTACATTCAAAGAAATCTTTTTTTCTCCCTGAAATGATGAAAATGGACACTTAATTGATGTTAATATTACAAGTAAAATGAATACAGTTGATAAAATCTTAATTTTGTTCTTCTTTTCTCTATTGTATCTGATAAAGTGGGTCAATATTATGTAGAGCTGGTTAGGGAGGGGTGAAATACTTTTTAATATCATAGTAATTTAGCAGATGTCCTTGAACTTTTGCATTATTTACATACAATAAGCATATACACAGTATACGTACAAAATAAGGGTGATTTCAACGTCATAATTTGAGATTTATGCAATACCAAAGAGAAAAACAAAATCATTTGACAGAAAATTTTATACAAATACAGCTTAGAACTTGATAACCTTGGTAAATAAAGCTGAAATATTGCATCATCTTCCCAGTGATATGAATATATAGCCCTGTGCATTATGACTTACTTTTTCGTTGTGATGTCGTATTGCATAACTTGGAGGTACATTTATGTACAGCACTGAAACTTTTGGGGGGATTAGCCTTACTTTAGCTGTGTAGCAGTGAGGGTTCTTCATCGTGCCAGTACCTACCGTGATATGGGGCCTCTGGTTTTAATGCCATGTGTAAAACACCCGTGCCTTTCACTTACAATGCCGAAGGATTGGCACAGGATTTACTTCTCATTGTTAATGTTTTTAGTTTGGTGTTGCACCATAATTGAGAATAGAAACTATTTCTAGGACTGAAAAATTCGGATGGTAACTGGAAATAGTTTGTAGATATTTGTATGGGTAATATGCAATCGTCATGATGTTATTTGGTCCCTTCATGTACATTACTGTATACAGTATTATACCCCCCCCCCGCACTAAATTTCTCCAAGACGACAATGCAAAACAACTTCAAATTTCACACAAACTAGATCTATATAAGGACCTTTTAATAACAACACAAAATCAAACGGTGTATATTAAAAGTTTCACCACTTTAAATACAATTCCAATGTCACCATATTGTAGTCGATGGGGCGAGCTGTTCTGGGAACGACTCGCCCAGCTACCGGGATGACGTAGGCCGTGCGCGGGTTTTGCGCACGGCCTAGCTCCATGTGACTTGCATTGCTGGAGCGAACTGATACGGACGCAACAGAAAAGATATGCAAGGCGATATCTGATATACAATGCAGCCACACACCAGATGAGGTAAGTCTCCCGCATGAGAAGAACTTGATATATTGTATATTTATACGGTAATAAATACGACATTGGCGCCCAACTCGAGGCCTGGGAATTTGGCGCCGACCAGTCATTTTTTTAGGATTCGAGTCGTGTAGGCTCCGCCATTTTAGTCAACTGCAGCATCACGTGCTCAGTATCGGGGTTTTTTCTATTTGAATTAGAACTCATTTATTATCTTTAGGATTTTATCTTTTATTTTGTTCTGTGATTTTACTCATTAATTTGCCTTGTATATTTGTGCCTTATGGACTGGTCCTTTAGCGAGGCAGTTTCTGTTCTCGGTCTCGGCGACAGCCCGGACACAACCCTGACCCCGGTAGATCCCTCAACCCTGGGAGGGGGTGGAAGTAGCCTCATGGGTATTGAGATGGGGGAAGGGGGTTTACTGTCACAGACCGGAGCGTGGTGGTGCCGTCATACGGCCCACTTTCCTATACAGATACCCCTATGCCAGAGAGTAGGTCTGAGGCTGTTCTGAGAGCGCCCGCTACCCTTGTTCATCAAAGTAGCCCCTGGGGGATGGATATTCTGTCAGGTCTCGTAGGGAGGTTCGTTTCGATGAGTTGGTAGTTAGGTCAGAGGCAGAGGCGGTGGATGAGACACGGGGGTTGTGGACTCATCCTGCCGGAGTAGATCGCCAATCCAGCCAGGGAGGGTGGTGCCACCTGGGGAGTATTTTGGAGTTCCTACTAGGGCGGCTTGACCTGGATACCCCTATCACCTCTGTGAGGGGTAGGGGTAGTCTGCCTTAGGCATTAGGGGGTCTTTTGCTAGGACTGGAGAGCGTGCTCCGTCAGTTAGGAGTGACCTTGAGTTGGATGGTTGGAATGTCGATTTGCCCTAGAGTCTGTCCATGACCGGGAAGGGCCTTATTGTCACTCAAGCTGTCCTGTCATATATCTGAATCAACTTACGAAACATTCTCTTTACATACGAATTCCATATGTACGAGTTAATTATATAATAGAGTATGGAACTATTTTGCATTTTGAGTTAACGCACGTTTTTCCTTCGCGACAGCAATATTGTTTAGAACATTCTGTGTATTCATCTTTTCTGTTTGGTTCGCCACGGTGTAAGTATTTACATTTACTTGTAAATCATATGTACTTATCGTATGGCATGTCAAACGTTCTTTCCATTTGTAATGTAACGTGTTACTGGGTTCTTTACAAGAGATTGGGTCATATATTTATAATTTTCCTCTTACTCTACTTGAGCTACTGATTTATCATTAACATATTTTTTTATATTTCTCTGAGCGTTGATTGGTACTGAGTTAGTTATCTCGGGTTTCTAATCATATACAGAGGGTTGTTCGCTGGCTGGGCTACTTGCACTGTGTTCCTGAGCCATGTTCCTATTGCTTAGTGAAAGTACAGGTTGCCTCACCCTTATTCAGGATAATTGCACCCAGTACCCCACTGCAATTCCTTAAGCTCTTTTCACTAATGCTTATTCCTTTTCTCCCTAGCCTATTTCTATTTTTAGCCTATCTATTGCTTCTTCTCGCTTCTTGAGCTGTTCACATCAGACTGACTGATTTCTCGACTGCAGGCTCTTATATACTACTGTACTATGTCTATCCAAAAGGGGCGATCAGGTCCTTGGACTATTCTAAATTATAAATCATTTCTGCGCTTGGAAGACATGGACCTAATACACTATAACTATTAATCATTACACTACCCACGTCTCTGTATACATGCGTCCCGCATGTTTATCAATCTAACAAGATAATGTTTTTTTTTTTAAATTCAATGATTCAAAATGTACAGAAAGGAATGCATTAACATAAATACATAAAAAAAATTAATTTTCCTTTTTAAATAATCATGTTATGAAATGATCTTGTGTGTGCCTCACACAATTAAAACGCACACAATTATGAATATCGTTCTTTTTTAAATGTCCGTGTCTCCTAATCATTCCAAATGTCTTCTTCAAACTTCTCCACACACTTGCCGTCCTTTTGATACTTTCTGATGATCCGTACCGTTTTCTGATGGCTGATCCGTTGTGTCTGAGTGCTTGCATACAACATAATTACCTGGTGTTTGCAACATCGGCGATGCCTGTTTCTTCTCATCATCGACTATCCGAGGTATCTTTTAGCTTGTGACTGTGTCTGTTGCTTCCACTTCTTCTGCTCTACGTCTTACTCTGGGTAATGTAGGTGAAGTTTTCTTTCTAATGGTTCTACCAGCTTCCAATTCATTTTCGAGATCACTTGGATCATCTTGCCATTCCTTGTCATTTCCTTCATCTACTGAACAAGTTGTGGCTTCGTCTTGTTCATCTTGAAGTGCTGTTTGTTTACTGTCACATTTAGTTCCGTTGCCCTCAGATACAGTATTAATCTGACGTATGTAATTTGAACGAGAATATTTGTTACTGCCATGGTTATTGATTTCTTCCCAGTCTTCAGAGAAACCACATTGATGACAGGGGTGTCTGCTTAAGCTATCTGTATTGCAGTGTTTGGCACCTGGTCGATGTCTAATTTCAATATCGTAGGTACCAAGAAATTATATCCACCCTACTACCTGGCCTTGAGGATCCTTAAAATCTAAAAGCCAACTAAGTGCACTGTGGTATGTCCTTACAATCACCTTGTGACCATATAGATAATGTCGAAAATGCTTACATCCAAACACTACAGCCAAAAGTTCTTTGCAGGTGACACAGTATTTTCTCTCTGATTTTGACAAAGTTCTACTGGCATAAGAGATAACTCGTGTCTTTCCGTCAATTTCTTGCGATAACACAGCACCAAGTCCAAATTCACTGGCATCTGTATCATGTATAAAGGAATAGCAGAAGTCTGGGTGACATAGTATTGGTGCCGTGGTCAGGTGATTCTTTACCTTTTCGAATGCTACTTGGCACTCCGTGGTCCGTTTAAACTCTCTATTCTTTTCGGTGAGTTTGAATAGAGGTTTAGCAAGAGAGGTAAAGCCATAAATGAATCTGCGATAGTAACTACATAGTCCAACAAATAACCTCCCTTCATTTGGATTCAGAGGCGTCGGCCAGTTTGAAATGGCACTGATCTTTTGAGGATCGGTTTGCACTACTCTTCCTGACACTATGTATCCCAGAAACAAGACATCCTTTTTAAATAATGAACACTTTTTTGCCTTTAATTTAACCCCTGCTTTTTCAAGTTTGCTAAATACCTGAGCCAAGTTATTAAGAGTTTCCTCAAGGTACTGCCAAACACAATGATATCATCGATGTATACGAGACAAATACTGTAATTCAACCCTGCCAAGACTGTCTCCATAAGTCTCTCAAATGTTGCAGGAATATTACATAGCCCAAAAGGCATGACCGTAAATTGGTTAAGTCCGTTTCTTGTGGCAAAGGCAGTTTTTGGTTTATCTGACTCTTCCATCTCCACCTGCCAGTGCAAATCAAAGGTGCAAAACCAAGCTGCTCCTCAAAAGCGATCCAAGGAATCGTCAATTTTTGGTAAAGGATACGTATCCTTGACTGTTTTGCTATTGAGAGACCTGTAGTCTACACAAAATCTCGTTGTGCCATCCTTCTTTTCAACAAGGAAAACCCCAGAAGCCCAAGGACTTGAGGATGGTTCTATTCCCTTTTGAATCATGTTGTCAACCTTTTTGTCTATAAATTCAGCTGCATGATGCGGTAGCCTTCGTGGGGGTTGTTTTGTGGGTTTAGCGTTCTCCGTGTTAATTCTGTGTTTAATGAGAGACGTTTTTCCAAAATCATCCTCTGATTTATAGAATATATGCTGATACTTCAGGAATATGTTCTGTTTTGGCCGCCTCAGCCGTACTCAGATATCTGGTTGTCTCCGCGTATAACTCTTTCAAATGAGTAGGTATGGCATTCTCAAAGCTTGTTTCGACTGATTGTTTTGGGCAGTCAATGACATTCATAACTGCAGATGCCTTTCCAACTAATGTATTCCTATGCACTATCTGTGGCTGACCAGATACATTCATTAGTCTTAGTGTTACGTCTTCTCTTACATTTATGAGAGTTCTAGCCACTAGGGCTTTTCCCGATTTCTGAAACTTCCCATCAGCTTCCACCATCAATGATTCTGTGATACTTTTATCGGATGGCAACAGTAAACGACCAGAGCAGATCATTGACCAGAGCAGATCATTTCACTCATGAGTGGAATTGTTACCGTCTCCCTCAGACTTATGTTAAAACACCCAAGGTGACCTTGGAGCTGTAGCCCGTGCTCAATTCCTCCCACATATAGTTTGCCCAATGACACATCAACGAGGCATTTATGATGTTTAAGAAAATCTAGGCCCAATATTCCATCAGTACATATATCAGCATTTACCACGTCATGATTGAATAAGAATGTATCCAGTGATACTTGGAGCTTACATCCACCATTTACCTGCAACGGAGCTCCATCTGCTAACACTATTTCTTGTGTAACAGGGTCAATTCATTCCTTCTTGTGCTTTCAATTTTCTCAAATATCGTATGCGACAAAATTGTCTTAGTCGCCCCTGTGTCAACCAATAAACCAATAAACAAGGAACCTGGTTGACAGTGGCCTCAGTGAATAATACAGATTGAATATCTACTCTAGTTTGAGTGATTGTACCACATCTAATCGTGTCTCAGATTGTTCCACTGGTTTACCTGGGACATACTCTCTTTTCTTGGACTTAATTTCTTTTTGCTGTAACAGTCTACTACTTTATGTCCCCGCTTTCCACAATGGTGGCATTTAAAAGGGAAAGCATTACCAGAACTCAGCGATGAAGTCGTAAATTCATTTACGCTGTGTTGCTTTGTTTTTTCTTTAAACAGAGTCAAATGCGCTATTTTGTCCTCCAAAGCCTTTAAAGAAGAATTCATCACGCAGTTGTTTGATTTCTTGATTCCAAATCGTTAGATTCATTACTGATACTGCTCCTCTAGCAAAACCAATATCTTGCCTTCGTTGTCTTTCTGCCCTAAAGAATGCTTCTATTTTGACTGCAAGTCGAATAACGTCATTCAGAGTCCTGGGTCTGAATTACTGTATTCTAAATCTCGTGTCAAAGTCGTTGAGTGAGTCCACAAAATGATCTGTTGCAATCATTTCTGTAACCTCCCTAGGTGCTATCGGGTACGCTAAATGCGCCAATCGCCAAATGCTTTCTCCTAGTTCAGGCAAAGTATCTTTGGGTTTCTGGCGTTTCTCTCTAAGCATAACTCTGTAGAGCCCAGTCTGATTTGCAGGGGCAAATCTCGCTTCTAAAGCCTCACAAAGGTCTCATAAGGACAGACATAATCCGATTTCATGTTACCTAAAACCGTTTTTACTTGTCCCCTAAGCGACGCTGCCAGGTATAGTCCTTTTTGTCTGATACTCCGAGAATTTATATTGCAACATGCCTCAAAGTGTACCTTATAGTCAATCCATGACCCAGTACCATTAAAAGTAGCAGGTTTCATGACCGTTTTACCTTGAACATCACCGTCACCACCCCTGACGATAGAATCTAGCACTTGTCTGTGAAATAGGAGGCATGATATCCTTTAACACTTTCCTATTGAGATCATGTGATACCCTGTCTGTCCCTGAAGTATCCCAGCTAATTCTTGGTGTTGACTGTCTGGCCCTGTGTTCCTCGGTAGAAAGCAAAGGACGTGTAGCTGATGTACATGGACTAAACAACTTATATTTATTCTTCTTGTCCCGATTGTCCCATTCATCAGGGCCATACAGCAAGTAACCTGGTGTATATTGTTCGGTTTGACTTGCAGACTGCTTTGTACTATGTGTTTCTGTGGCTTTATTTCCTGTCAATCCCTCTATAGTTGTATCACACACCTTTGATTGTATATCAACCCGTGAATCTGGAAAACTGTGTGCCTTGGTGAATTGACGCTTTGAACTAAGTCTGTCCAATGTTTCCTTTAATTTTTGTCGCTTATCGTCAATGGCACCAAGCTCATTCCATAGATCTGAACCGTGCTCAGTCATTTCATCAATTCGAATGTATTATAATGAAGAAAAAATAAAACTCTACAACACTGCTACTATGAACTAAATTGTATACATTTCTAACCAGCACTCTGTACCCTGAACACCGTATACTGTACCGCGTCCCCCAATTTAACACCCGAAACATAAACTTGGTTATGGTGTTAAAACTATGTGTGTTATACCTGTGTTATACTTGTGCACTGAAAACCCTAATGAATCATATAATTGAGGTTCAAAGCAAAAATAGAAATTCTAATAGATTAATAAAAAAAATAATCACAAATGTACCCTATCCCTTGACCGGCTGCCACCAAAATGTGACGTGTTACTGGGTTCTTTACAAGAGATTGGGTCATATATTTATAATTTTCCTCTTACTCTACTTGAGCTATTGATTTATCATTAACATATTTTTTTTTATTTCTCTGTCTGAGCGTTGATTGGTACCGAGTGACTTACCTCGGGTTTCTAATCATATACAGAGGGTAGTTCGCTGGTTTGGCTACTTACACTGTGTTCCTGAGCCAAGTTCCTATTGCTTAGTGAAAGTACAGGATGCCTCACCCTTATTCAGGATAATTGCACCCAGTACCCCACTGCAATTCCTTAATCCCTTTTCACTAATGCTTATTCCTATTCTCCCTAGCCTATTTCTATTTTTAGCCTACCTATTGTTTCTTCTCGCTTCTTGAGCTGTTCACATCAGACTGACTGATTTCTCGACTGCAGGCTCTTATATATTACTGTACCATGTCTATCCAAAAGGGGCGATCAGGTCCTTGGACTATTCTAAATTATAAATCACTTCTGCTTTTGCAAGACATGGACCCAATACACTATAACTACTATTCATCACAGTATTGTATATTTTTCCATTTGTATTATAGATTTTTTTCGTTTGCATTGTATAATTTCCATTTGCATTGCAAAATCTTTCATTTGTATTGCATCCGAGGGATTGTTTATTTTGATTTGTTACGAAGAATTTCATTAGTTTAGGTCCCACTTATATTTAGCCGTCACCAGCTGCAGGTGACGTACCACACATAGACTTACTATGCTACATGTACGGGCACAGTGGTGTAGCAGTGGGGGTTCTTTAACGTGTCAACGCCTATTGCAACATGGGGTGTCTGCTTTTAAGGTCACATTATCTGAAAGATCTGTGATTCTCACTTTTAGATAACAATGCGTATGGGAAAGTATTAACTATATTTACGTCTAAGGTTTAATGCAGCCATGACACGAGTAGAACTCGAACACAAATATGATATTTTATATATAGATGTCGAAAAAAGCATGCATGTGCGTTTTATTTTGTCAGAACGCACTTGTTCCAGGGGACTTCCAAGAATTGCGGTTACGGGGGCGTCACTTTATGAGACAGGGGGTATAGGGGCCGCCTCAAGGAGGCCCCCAGTGGGTCCAGGGCGAAGCTCTGGAAGGGGTCCAGGGTCGAAGTCCCCGGAAGCTCCTGGATTTTACAGATTTTATAGGGCTTGAAATATGTCATTTTTAATAAAGTGAAATTAGTAAAATGACGCAAATTTTAAGGGTTTCTGGAAAAGTTATTTCAATAAAATAATTCAAGAAATAAAAAAAAATTGTCATTTATTTCTCCGGGAATGGAAGAAATTATTGCTTCTTTTATCGTTTAAGACATTTTTCTCAACAAGATACCAAGATTTACCTTAAATTTGAAAATGTTGAGGGGGGGTGTGTGGCGCCGGCTGCACCCCTCTTAAATCCGCTACTGACTTCTCCCCCCCCCCCTGCACCCCCCCTCCACCAAGGCTTTGCACTGGACTCACTAGGGATCTTAAAGACCCAAATAAAATACCGCACGGTTTCTTCACGGATCACTGGATGTGGGCGGAGCTCATTTATGACAATTGTTACGTACCTGGCCAAGAGATCAGGGTGCTGTGTATACTTTTGATGTACACAGGAAGGGTCTCAGGGCCGTCTACAGTGTTTCTGTGGTCATAGTGTTTGTATAATGGTTGTATCACTATGGCTAGATGACACACAGTCTACACCACCCCCTCTTTTTCACTTTTACTCTTAAGTCATTGGCTCAATGAATAATTTCTTTCATAAATATAGAGCTATCATAAATTGATAATATAAATTATTTCAGTAAGTTTTTAGAAATTAATGGGCAAATTATTGTTTGATTTCTGATTGTGTATTTTGTAATACATGTATATAGAGGGGGAAATTACAATTATATTAAAATTGCGTTGTTCAGGGGTCTTTTTAAAAACAATTGAATTACGAGAAAATAGCAGTAGTGAACAGGTCAATGGTATCAAAACTATAGAATACAGGACTTCCTCAAAATCTAAAGAATGTCTGTAGGTACTGGCTGTTATTGTTATCAAAACACCTCTCTGGGGAAGCTCTAGACCACAGTTTCTGCAGACGTCACTCTACCTGAGATATATTGTTAAATGTTTGGTTGACAGACGACTAACAGTTTGGGGTGTTAACTTAAAGTTGGGTCTTTAAGACAGTCCCCAGACATCCAGCAGTTTACTGTATCCTTTCCTTCAGAATTATCTAGATCAGCCAGTGGTCAAATAGGAGACTAGTTTGAATATGCTGATCACATTAGACGCATAAAAGCGATCAATTAATGAGGGTTACGCCATTACACTTAGTAAATACGGTACATTCCTGCGAAACGTGGCTCCTGAACTTTACCTCTTCAACATCTCGCGCATTACCAAATTCGATAAACGATAACTTAAGATTAATCCATTGAATAGTTGTAACAAACCAAACTCGATGTTAACAATTGGTGGGAACCCAAGGGCCGAATTAAGTCCCTCGAATCTACTGAATTCTGACTAAATAAAAATGTGCATGCTTTTCTGGACAGTTCTATTTTTTTTAAATCATCGTGGGGGGGGGGGGGGGGGGTTGGTTCGCCATTACTAGAGCTAGCTACGTATTTTTAAAAATAACTAGTCCTGCATGGACCTGGTCGCGGTAGCTCAGTAATATATCGCTTGGTTTGTGGGCGAGAGGTCGTGAGTTCGAGAACCGTTACTGTCATTGCCGCATCAAACCCAAGATATAAACAAAGACAGTGATTGCTCATTTGCCAAACACTCGGCATTTAAAAGTGAGAATCACGGGTCTTTCCGTAATGACCTTAAAAACAGATATTCCGTATCGCTGCACAGGCGTTGGCACGATAAAAAATCGTCATTGCTACGGCCCTGTGTGCTAAGCACGTCTACAGATGTGGTACATCAGTGACGTTAACTAATGAAATCCTTCGTAACAAATCAAAATAAATATTCCCTGATACAATACAAATGAAAAATTATGCAATGCAAAGGGAAAATATAGAATAAAAATGGAAAATTATACAATACAAATGAAAAATATAGAATACATATGGAAAATTATACAATACAAATGGAAATTATACAATGCAAATGAAAATTTACACAATGCAAATGGAAAATATAGAATAGAAATGTAAAATTATAACATACAATGGAAAAGATCAAATATTGCAACGTTTGACATGCCATACTTATCGTGCTGATATATTTGTGTTTTCATTTATCATCTATTGTTTACATTTACAAATCATTGCACATCGAATTAAGTTTTGTCAATCATACGCATGCAACATGTGCCTAGTCAATGAGTCAATTTAGTTATCTTTAAGTCATAAGTAATTGATGGTATTGTTGCAATACATACTTGATTCTTGTAAATATTTACTGATCTATTCAATTCCTACATTCTACGGTTCACCATTAGTGACATAGTTGTATCGGCATAAGCTACCTTCTTCTATGTGTGTCATTCATCTCAATATATATATATATACTGAATTAATTAGATATCAGATCACTTTATATTTCATTTGGAGGATACCATGCATGTATTGGCATGTTATATACATTTTATATTGATGTGTGTCATGATTGCGAACTTATGATTGTTTTGTTTTGTTTGTAGCCCTTTACCACTTTCACTTTCACCTGTGCAACATTAAAGGTCGGTTAACTATCTGCGGACTTCGTCTTGTCTATGGTAGAATACAAGCACTACCCGCTAGGTATGGCGATTATATATGTACTTATGTTTCGTCGGGTGTTTTCGGTTGAAAGTGAGACCCCAAGTGTTCCTGGGTGGGGGATGTTAGGTACCATGAAATAGGTGTATGGATCACGCTCCCAGGCCCAGTACCCCGGATGAGGGTGCTGCCCAGATGTTTTACCCTATACCCACCTCCCTACCCTCTGTCTCCCGTAATGTGACTTCACTTGCCTATGGTTCAGGGATGGATGCGCATAGGTTGGGTTTACTCATTGGACGCTCTCAGAGTTTATTGAATAGCCCTAAATTCTCCGTGCCACGACTTCAGGCATCCGATGCTGTGACACCCATGTATGGGGACACTGGAGTCCAGCGCCATGGCAACTGTGACTGGACCACTCCCAAAACGGAGTTGGTACAATCCCCACCCCTGGAGACGCCCCTAACGCAACATGCTACACCGGCCTATCATACATTCCCTGACAAGCAGCAGGGCATGCCACTCTTGATGTGGCTAGGGCAACAGTGCACCAACGCCCAGTCAGGACCCTTGGACGCCGCACCCTTAGTGCTGGGCACCGGAAGCCTCGCCAACAGCGCCCCCGACTCAGATGTATGGTGGACCACTGGCGTCAACCGCTGCCCAAACCCAGTATTTTTTACGGACTCCAGACGTCACTGGCGGCGACTGTCTCAGCGCCTACCTACGCTCAGCCTGCCCCACCTAGAATTGATAAGGGGGGCACGCAAGGATTTCTTCCAGCCCAGAGGGCAGTCACTGCCCCCTAACTGTATGCACCAGCACCCCCCTGTTCACCCCATGCAGACGGCACCATCAGTCAATGCCTTTGCCCCACATGCCCGCAGTAAGGCTAGATAAAAAGGATCTGCGCTATGACGGCAAAGCCAGTTGGAAATCATTCTTGATGAATTTTGTGAGATTGGCCCGCAGTCAACAGTGGATGGAAGACGAGCAACATGATCACTTCTGTTTCTCTCTGGAGGGAGCCGCCAGCGACTATTACACACTGCTACTGGAGATCTCACTCAACCTCACTCGCAGAGACATCCTGTGGAAGTTTGACAAGAGGTTTGGGTCCTCAGCGCCAGATATCACCCACCAGCTGAACTTTCATTCGGCCACTCAATCAGGCGGCGATACTTTGCGACAGTGGGCGGAACACGTCCTCACTCTGGCGACTCGCGGATTCCCTACTCCGGCCGATGTACATCCCCAAGCAGTGACACGGCTATGCTGTGGGGCAGAGGACCGGGATGCGGGGCTCTATGCCCTTGACAGACAGCCCATAACAGTGGAAGAGGCGGTAGACCGGATGTAGTACTTCCAGCATTCTCGCTAAAGTCACCCCCTCCAAAGTACGCCAAATGGGGGTGGGATCACGAGAATCTTCTCCAGACTGGAACTCTAGAGATTACCTTGGGGAGCTACTAGACCGAATGCAACGCATGGAGGCCGCTTTGAGGGACAGTAATCGATCCCAGGGCCCTGCGTTGACACCTCGCCCAGCCTCCCCCAGACCGAGGGATTCGACTCCTGAACGGGCTCCCCTGACTTGTTTTAAGTGCGGCGAACCCGGGCATTTCTGTAGGAAGTGCCCAGGTAACAGAGGTCTAGAGACACAGCCAACCCCATCCACTAGGAATGACCATCAGCCACAGCGCCATTCTGGAGCCTTGAAGGCGAAGAGCAGTTCTCAATCATCGTCTGGAGACACTGATAGATCTGGCGGCTACCGAGCGGTAGCTAGTCAGGAGAAGCCCTCATGTCGATAGGAACCATCTGTGCGCCCCCTAGAAAGGCTGTTCGTTTGTTGCTCCCTAAGGCGCAGAGGCAGGTAGTCACATAGCCCAGGAACCAGATACCCGCGACAGAGAGAGAAGACGTTCTTGTTTGAAACAAGGGCGCCCGAGGAAGCGAAGGCGTGTGCACTTTACGATACCCGAATGTTCAGCCACCTTATCCTCTGAGGACAACAGAAAGGAGAGTATAGATCATGATGGTAGCCCGCAGATTGGGCTGGAGTTCGATCGTCTTAGGGAGTGGGAAAGGGGGCCCGAGAAGCCTGGGACAAGTGGGCTCGGGAACTGTACACCAGGGACAAAGACTCCAGGGGAAGACGATCTGTGCATTACCATTGGCCAGGTGACACACGCAACGGGATATGCAGTGTAACTGTGGGTGCAGGGCTCACCTGTGGATGCCGTGGTTGATACCGGGGCTGAAGTGAGCGTGCTGGGGACGGAGCAGTATAACTCACCGCATCGTAGACCTCCGGTCAAGCGACATATCACCCTGATGCAGGCGGGTGCGGACGCCAGATTGAAGGGATTTATTGCGGGCCCATTCTCGATCCAAATGGGGGAGAACATCCACAATGTGGACTTGTATGTGGTACCCTTAAAGGACCCTATGTTGCTTAGGGTAGATTTCTTACGGGAACGTAAGGCCAAGCTAGACTTGGAGCACGGCACACTATCTATGGAAGGAGAGACTATACACATTTACCCACCTTTGGCAGAGCGGAACTCTAGGACGAGGTTACGATTTTGTTAGCTCGGAAGGTGTGTCCCCGCCAGTTCTGTAGATATATGCCCTTTCTGTCTCGATAGGGAGTTGACAGCAGATTATATGGTGGCGTCCAGCATTGAGAGGCTTTCGGACATTTGAGAAACCTGCTGGAACGCTCGTCCGGACAGTTGGGCTTGGATGCGAGAGTTCGGCTGGCAGACCTGCTGAAAGAGTTCCAGGATGTGTTTGCCCGTAGTGAGTTTGATTTTGGCAACTTTACGGCGCTTGAACATAAGATCGACTACAGGAGATGCGGCCCCTATCAACGAAAGGATGCGGTGGACACTCTTATTTTTTGTATATGAGGAGGAGGCCCACTTAAAGAGGATGATAGATGACGGAGTGATACGACCCTCTATGTCTGAGTGGGCGTCAATCCTCGTCCTGATACGGAAAAGGATGGTAATGGTAGGTGGTGCCTGGATTATCAGCGGCTTAACAACGTCACCCGGAAGGATGTTTTCCCTCTGTCCCAAATAGAGGAGTGCATGGATACTCTTTCTGGGAACATGTGGTTCTCTAAATTGGATGCCAATTCCGCTTCCACCAAATTAAAATCCACCCACAAGACCGGAAGAAGACGGCTTTTGTGACCGGATTTCGGGCTGTGCAATGCTCCTGCCACTTTCTCTAGAGCCATGAATTTGATGTTGAGAGGTTTGACCTGGAGTATTGTCCTTGCCTTCCTTGACGATGCCTTGATCTTGGGGCGAGATTTTGAGGACCACCTGGCCAACCTGAGGGCGGTATTTGTGCGCTTCCGGGAATTCGACTTAAAGTTTAAGTAGAAAAAATGTGCTCTTTTCCAGTCACAGGTAGAGTTCTTAGGGTGGAAGCTGAGGCAGAACGAAGTGGAAATGAGAGATGAGCACATTGAGGCGGTGAGGGAAGGGCCAGTTGCTGCTAGTACCAAGGAGGTCGAGAGATTTCTAGGGTTTGCCAATTACCAGGTGCACAGGGGATTCATTGCGGAGTATGCCCTCATCGCGGCGCCCCTTTACCACGTAACTGGTAAGAAGCCTTTTGTTTGGGGAATCAAGCAGCAGGAAGCCTTTGAGGGCCTTAAGGGGGCTCTCACTAGCTCACCTGTCTTAGCCCTTCCTGTCCCAGACGGAGAATTTGTGCTGGATACTTATGCGTCTGGAGAGGCAATAGGCGCGGAGTTGTCCCAGATTCAAGGCGACCTAGAAAGGACTATAGCCTATGGGAGTTTGAGCCTCTCGCACGAGCAACGGATATATTGTGCGACACGCAAGGAGCTGCTAGCGGTGATCCGCTTTACATGCATATTTAGACACTATCTTTTGGGCCGGAAGTTTGTTGTGAGGACCGACCATAACAGTCTAGTCTGGCTTATGAACTTTAGGTCCCCACAAGATCAGCTGGCTAGGTGACTAAAGGAATTAAGCCAGTACCACTTGGAAATCCGACATCGCCCGGGCAAAACGTACTATATTGCAGATGGCTTGTCCCTCATCCCGATATCATGTTGCCCGAGTTCGGATCTCGTCGTGCACCCCAAGGACCTCCCTTTCGGGGGGTTCCCGAAGTGCGTCAAGGCCCACCAGTCCTGGAATGCTTTCGCTGAGGAAGTAGACGATGTGGCTCCACTGGCCCTTCCTAGATCTTGGATCTATTCCCCACCTGGGGATGGCTGCGAGGGCGGTCAACCTGGTGCTTGGCCCCACGAAGTGCCCACCCCTGAGCCCTCTACGTCTGTCCCAGACCTTTCAGTCAGCGAGGCCGCTTTTGGACATGTGTCCGGCGCCCTACTTGGCCGCATTGGACGTGGCCCTCTGCCAGAGTTGGATTTGGAGGATGGCCCAGGGGGAGACGGGTCATTCCGCACTCAAATTCGACTTAGAAAGCAATTGCGTTCTGTTTGTGTTTGGGCGCCATACCCGAGCCCCCTTCTGACTCTCAGGACTCACGCTCCCTGATCGGCTTGACAGCGGAGGAGATGAGCCTACACCAGTCCAGGGACTCTTGACTTCAGCTTGCTGCTTGACTGGTTTAATGGGGAGGTAGACCCGGATGAGGGAAACATTTTCCTGTCGAATAAGGCGGTGGGGCACTATTGGATTAATAAGCAACTCTTCACCTTAGATGATAGCAATGTCCTGTGGAAGATGAAGGGTGAGGGGGGGGGGCAGGATGGTACTCAAATTAAGCTAATGGTGGTCCCTAACAATCTCAGAACAGAAGTCCTGCGTCTATGCCATGACGTTCCAGCCGCTGGGCATCAGGGGATAGACCGTACCAAGGCCCGACTGAGAGACCGCTTCTTCTGGTACAGTATAATGAGAGAGGCTGAACAGTATGTCAGCTCTTGTGGGCCTTGCAGCCGGAATAAGTAACGACAGCGCCATGCTAGGGCTGAGATGTTGAGGTACTATGCTGGCGCTCCTATGGAGAGGGTACATTTAGATTTTTTGGGCCCTCTGCCAGAAACCCCTAATAGTGTGTGGGGGGGGGGGGGGGGGGGCAATGTAGCAGATTGAAATTCCCGTTGAACTTGCTTGTTAATTTTTGGACACAGGCTGGGCTGTCTTTAGGGATGATATAAGTTGTAGAAAAAATATGTTTCCAATTTTTTCAAGTTCTTTATAGCGGCCATTTTGGATTTTCAAAATGGCGGATATCGAAAACGTAAAATTCCATTATCTTGGCTTCTAAATGACCTAGAGTTTCGATTCTGGTGTCCAGTTGTACATTTTTGGGGATAGATAATCGAATGAAACCTTCTTTAATAACCTACAAGGGATAAAATAGGTTTTTATGGCACAGCCCAACAAGTGTCCAAAAATTAACATTTGAATTCAACGGGAAAACATTGGCCCCCTACTATATTAGTTAAGCCCCTAGGAATAAGAATTACACATCTGCACTTATCCCAATTGAGTCGTTCACTTTATTATGTTGTTCATTTTGTTATTGGTATGTTATTTGTTATTGGTATGTAACAGATTCATGACCCTCAGCTATGATGGAGCCGGCAAGCAAGAAATCCAAGAAAGAAACTGATTTCACACTTTGCATTAAGTGTCAGGATCCCCAAGGTGCACTTGTGACTGAGCCAGCACACGGCTCATATGCAAAATTTCTCAAGTTCATCCAAGAGAGGGCACGGTATGGTGATGCCGACTTCAAACAGATCAGCGAACGATTAAGCTGTTTCACTGCCACTGACTTGAGGAACAAGAAAGCAATGTGGCACCGGACATGTTATGGATCTACATGCAACACTGCTCACCTGGAGCGTGCTAGAGTTCGCCATCAGAAAGCCTGCGAACATGGTGACACCCAGCATCTTCAAAAAAGGTGTGGACGTCCTTCTTCTGCACCTGCCGCTGCAAGTACCTCAGGTTCTACGCAAGGCGACACACTTCGCTTCACAAGTTCAGCATCAACTCCATTTAACAGAGACCTTTGTTTCTTCTGTCAAGAGGTCACTAAGGAAAGTGTACATGTTGTATCCACGTTCAACGCAGGTAAAGAGCTGAAGAAAGCTGTTGAAGAAGGCAGCAACCACAAGTGGAAAGTTCAGCTGAGTGCTGCCATCAGTGCAGATGATGCTTGTGCAATCGACGTCAAGTATCATCTCCCATGCTGGGTGCGGAATGTCCAACGTGCTCCCAAGAGTGGGACCTCATGTGATGACAAAGAACACACACTGCAAGAAACTAATGTTAGCAAAATAGCCGCAGACCTTGACTTTGCCAGCCTTGTTCGCTCTCTACTCCAAGCTGGTGAAATTCTCAACATGACTGACCTGAAGTCGGTTTACTCCAGGATTCTTGACAGTAATGGTGTGCACAATGTCCCATCACCTACTACCCAAGGCATGAAGGAGAAAATAGCCTCTCACGTTGATGATGTTCACTTCATGAAAGCAAAACGTCGCAACGAGTCAGACCGTGTATTCTCTACTGCCGTGCGTGATGCAGCTGTAGAAGATGCAATGACGAAGACAAATGAAAACAACATCCTACGACTGTTTGAGAGTGCCTCTGTTCTCCGCAGTGCCATTGCTTGTCAGAACATGCACCCATGGCAATTTGAAGGAAAACTGAACACTGATCATGCTGAAAAGCATATACCCAAAGCACTCTATGCTTTCCTCCGCTGGCTACTGGAAGGACCAGCCACGAGCATTGAGCCAGAGACTGTGCGCTCAACCACTATTCATCGAGATGTTCTAACCATCAGTCAGAACATCATGTACTGCTACAAGTCAAAACGTCATGTCACGTACAAGCCCAAACAGCCAGATGCACCATTCCGCCATCACTTAGAATGGCCACAGCTGCTTGCCGTTGCCATTGCAGTCCATCAGTCCACCAGAAGCAAGAAGCTTCTGGACTTCCTGCATTGGTTCGGTCTGTCTTTTGATTACAGTCGGATCTTGCGGTTGGAGACACAGCTGGCCAACTCAGTCAGAGTCTACGAGAGAACAGGGTGTATACTTTCCAACAACCTTGCGCATAGGGATGTTTGTCTTCTTTGCAATAGACAACAGTGACTTCAACGAAGACACACCTGATGGGAAGCGGACACTCCATGCTACAGCCTGTGCACTCTTCCAACGACGGGAACATGCACCCTCCACAAATGAACATAGAACACTGAGACTACATGACCGAAAGGCTAGAGACCGCTCACTCAAGGATCTGACTGCTCCAGACTTTGTTCCTTGCCATGCACCAAACCAACAATCTGCCACAGGTACCACGTATAGCTTCAAGACACGGTCAATCCCAGATGTCATCAAGCCGTACTCTGCGAAGGACACAGTGTGGCTACTTTCACGCACAATCATGCGCACAACTGAAGCTGAGGACGTCCAAGACGATATCATCCCACGAGATAACCAACTGCAAGCTGCAGAACCCCAGTATGCTGACCCTGTTGGGTCAGTCATCCACGATCCAAAACAACCACCTGGCAGTAGGATCAAACATCACGATATCCCAACTTGGACAGCCTACAACTCACTGCTCTCCTCTTCGAAGCTTCTGACAGAGGTCAACGCCCTGCCATTGGTAGCAGCGGCAGCCCATGAATGGCAAACACTGATAACAGTCTTGAAACAGACACAGCAAATCAACTGCATGGTCATGGGTCCCGATAGGAAGACAGTGATCACCTTAGACATGGGTCTGTATGAACGAGCCAAACAGCTGGAGATGACCAGAGATGACTGCAAAGGCACGTGGGTACTGAGACTAGGGGATATGCACACTGTGGTGGCTGCACGGAGGGCTGCTGGGAATGCCATAGAGGACAGTGATCTTGACGAGGCTTGGTCTGAAGCTGATATCTATGGCCCAACAACGACCAGACAAATACTGAAAGCCAAGCACATGAAGAGGGCTTTGGAGGCCCACATCACCACTGTCCAAGCCCTCTTCGACCTCTATGTGGACGAATTCTTCCAAGAGCATCCCCATCTGTGGGGCCCATGTACCCAGTCAGCACAACAGGTTGCCCAGAGCTGTCATCTACACAACCGAGAGGAGATGACAAGCACGCAGAACAACATGCTAGCTGTCCTCGAGTCAAACAAAGTCCTGGAGGTCATGGCAAAGTTTGATGAGAGGAAAGAAGCCAAGAGTCCACTGTTCAAGTTTGTGCGGCGCTACATACGGATGATAATGGTGATATACACATTCATCCGTGCCACCCGTGATGGACAATTTGAGCTTCACCTGTCTTCACTGGATGAGATGTGCATATAGTTCTTTGCACATGACAAACAGAAATATGCCAGGCTGGCTCCCCGGTACCTTGCAGAGATGAAGGACCTGCAGATGACAGATCCAGGGATCTACCAAGAGTTCATGGATGGGAACTTCAGTGTCCATAAGAATGAACTCCCCTTCTGTGCTGTAGGTGTGGACCATGCACTGGAGCATATCAACCGGATCATGAAGGTGACAGGGGGTCTTGTGGGCATTACCCAGAATGCCAGTGCCCGCGAAAGGTTCTTTCTTACAGCACCAGAGCTGAGTAGGCTTGCTGAAGACGCCCGTCAGATGGCTGGCTCACAATCAGCTACACGCAAGGAGCACCACGACCTATCAACCACAGTCTGGGCTAGGCAGGAAGACAACATTCGCGACTGAAGAATGTGATCAGAGAGTCCATGAATCCCATGACGCATGAAGGTGAAGACCTGACGAATATCATCACCAAGGTGGTGATGCCAGCTGAAGTCCAGAAGGATGTCTGGAACCAAGATGAGATTGGTCAGAAAGCGTATGACACGTTTGTTGCAGAGCGCATCAACACAAATGAAATCAACCTTTGGGCCAGAATGAAAAAGGTCCAACTGAAGATGTGGAAGAGTGCCAGGAAAGCTGTGAAGCACAAACTGGCAGACCAGGTTGTAGAGCTGAAAGACGACAGGTCACTGTTTGCGCGCATGCTGATCGTGGCCCGCTCACAACCAGAGATCAATTCGAAGGATGCCATTGGTCAATATAAATTCACCACGCTTCCACGAGCTCTCTTTGCAATGGATGGGACACTACTACCATGCACAGACGAAAGCAAGCTCATGCGCATCCTAGAAGATCTACCCAAGAAGTCAACTGGCACTGGTCAGCAGCCAGAGGATGTCAATCCTGAACGTACTCCACCCCCTCCCAAGAAGGTGACTGTCATAGACGGTATGGCAGTAGTACAAGCAATGGGTAAGCCACAATGGGTCAAAACATGTGCCCAGTGGGCTGACCATTTCAATGCAACACTAGACTGCAAGACCAACGGGTATGATGAAGTCCACCTCGTGTTTGACCGATGTGATTTGCCAACTTCACTGAAAGAGGCCACACGGAAGAGGCGCCAGGGTGGCAAGCCGCCCACTGCTTACCACGTTCAAGACAGCACCCCGATTGGGAAACTGACAGCAAAACAATTCCTGTCGAACACCAACACCAAAGATGAGATAACTGTCTACCTGGCAAAGAAAGCTCTGGGTCACTTTGAGGGGACTACCAAGGTCTTCATCGTCACTTCAAGGCAGGATGTCTTCTCCAACTGCATGGATGTACAGCATCTCCGTAGCTTCCAGGAGGATGCTGATACGAGGATCATTCTTCAATGTCTAGATGCCGTCCGAAGAGGTGCAACACAGCTGTACATTCAGTCACCTGATACTGATATATTCATCCTAGCACTTCACCGGTACCATGAACTATGCAAAGACATATACTTCATCACGGGTGTAGGGAAGAAGAAGAGGCAAATCTCACTGGAACCAATAGTACATGAACTTGGTGTCAGGAAGGCTGCAGCCCTGCCAGGATTCCATGTATTCACGGGAGCAGACCAGACTGGTCGGTTTGCCGGCAAGGGAAAGCTCACATGTTGGTAAGCCCTCATTAGGCGCTCTGTTGAGGTGGTATCTGCGTTTGATGACCTTGGGGCCTCTGAGGAGCTGGGAGCTGACACAGAAAGTGACATTGAGGCATTTGTATGCCAGCTGTATGAGCCTTGTACTACAGTGGTGGATGTGGGCAAGCTGAGGTGGATACTGTTTACCAAGAACCAGCTAGAGGCACAGAAGCTGCCACCAACACGGGGAGCTTTACATGAAGCCATTGCTCGTGCACATTTCCAGGCCATGGTGTGGCATCAGGATCATGTACCGGACCCCCAGCTTCCACAACCAACAGAACATGGATGGAGAGCAGAAGGAGATCAGCTGGTGCCCATCACAACCAAGGACCCTCCAGCCCCAACTGCCATCACACATCTAATCAAATGTGACTGCAAGAAGACCCAATGCATGTCTCGCTGCTCATGCAGGTCTCAGCATCTCAACTGTTCTGAGATGTGTATGTGTGGGGCAGATGAAGAGGTGTGTGGTAACACGGGTCAGGATCGCCCCATGGGAATCGATGACGATGATGATGAGGGGGATGGAGATCCTTCAATGTAACAATGAACACTGCCAACTAAAAATCTTGCACAAAGACACTACATAATTATATAATCGATTGTTAGGCTATCATTATCACCATAATGGAGAGGTGGGGGTGGGGGGGGGGGGTGGCGGAATGTAAAACAAATTCATATATGAGTGTGTTCTTTCTAGACATGGTGTGTATGTGTATGTGTGTGTGTGTTTGTGAAATGTTGTAATTGGATTTTGAGAACTTAACTGATAAAGATTATTTCTAATTGATTTGGTTCTTACAGAGGCGATAGACGCCTTGTTCGGTGTTTGTGTATTGTTATTGGTGCAGACGAATAAATATCCTGTTATCCTGTTTATCCTGTTTTATTCGTGTCTCTATCCCCAGAAGTTTACATTTTAACACTAAAGTCCAGCCTTTGTGTGATTTAGAAGTGAAAATGATGGGGAAAAAAAAGATATATATGCATTGACATACGTGCGTGAAAATCAAAACTTGGCCGCCATAACAACCCTTTCGATCATATATAGGTGTATAAATGTGTTTTTATTGTATTAAGTATCCGCAAATATGTACATTTGGACACCAAATTTAAAACTCTAGGTCATTTAGAAGGCAAGATAATAGAATTTCACGTTTTCGATATCCGCCATTTTGAAAATCCAAAATGGCTGCTATAAAGAACTTGAAAAAATTGGAGACATATTTTTCTACAACTTATATCATCCCTAAAGACAGCCCAACCAGTGTCCAAAAATTAACATTTGAATTCAACGGGAAAACATTGGTCCCCCCACTATAAGGGCAATGTGTATGTTCTGGTCATGGTAGACCAGTTTACTAAGTGGGTCGAGTGCAAGCCGCTCCCCTCCCATACTGCAGAAGTCACAGCGGCTGCAGCTGTGAACAAGTTCTTTGCCCGGTTTGGCTGCCCATTTCAGGTGTTCACTGACCAGGGCCGGAACTTTGAGAGCAAGTTGTTTGTGGCCATCTGTGAACTGTTACAGACCCATAAGGCGCGGACCACCCCCTATCGCCCCTCGGCTAACGGACAAGTTGAGAGGTACAATCATACCTTGATGGATGCATTCCAATGTTACATTGACAAAGCGCAGGATCATTGGAATGATCACCTGGCCCAAATCGCTCTCAGCAATCAACAGACATACCGGTTTTACAGTTAACCGACTCATGCTAGGCAGGGAAATCAACATGCCAGCAGACCTGATGTTCCGGACCCCACGGAGAGACCCCCAGTGGATATGGAAGCTTATGTGATGGACTTAGAGCGGGCAACCCAGACAGCCCATCAGATGGCACGTTCCCGCCTACGGACCTCCGAGGAGCGCATGAAGAGGGACTATGACCTCAAGGAGTTCACGTTCCTACGTCCATGCCCTAGACACTGCCACGGTGAAGGGCAGGTGTAGGAAACTATCCCCCTCTTGAACGGGCACTGGTATTATCCATAAGAAGCTGAGCCCCCACCTTTACAGAGTTAAGACCAAGTCGTCTGTTATGGTGTTAAACCATGACCGGTTAAAGCGATGTATAGACATGGATAATCCCTTCTGGTTATCCCGCTATCAGGAGAAGTTTAAGACTCCCGGGGAGACCTTGTCAAAGACAGGGGGAGGGGGAGGTGGTCGTCCTGTTGAAAATGAGCGGGTTTCCTCAAGACCGTCTCCCGGGTCCCAGAGTCTTAGCCAGTCCCTAAGGGGAAGGGTGGTTCCAAGTCCTAATCGCCGGCGGCGTGGCAGGCCTCGTAAAATTAAGGATATTTCCCCAGAGTTTAGTGCTAAGTCCTCTGACCTTGACCCTTCGTCTGATTCAGACATCCACTATGTGTGCCACAAACCTGATGGGAGGCTCATGATCCAGTGTGTTGGGTGGTATCACGGGTTTGTGTGGGGGTCACCATTGAATTGTCGAGCCTGCACCAGTACATCTGTCCTCCGTGCTCTGGGGCAAGGTGCTGTCAGGTTAGACGGCATTCTTTTGCAGTTCGACTGACTCTGACGTGCACCCGGCGTAGGAATGGCACCGGGAGAGAAGAGTGAGCTGAGGATCCCCTAGCGCAGAAGGGATACAGAGAGAGGTTGTAGGCCCAGAGGCTGACTCGGGAGAGCCGATGCGAAGACGTGGTAGGACGAGAGGGTGAAGGCGCATATCCAAGTGCCTGCATGTCGACTGTACCATGCAGACAAGAAAGATGAGGGATCACGTCACCCAGACACACCTCCACCCCGTCTTTAGGCGTGAAGTTCCTGGTGTTCCGGAGGCCAGTCGCCTCCGTATGAGGGTTCTGAACTGGTTGGCGGACCAGATCCTGGGGCCCAACCGTAGTGTCGCCAGTCAGGCGGAATCCGTTGATTCCACTCTGGTGTTCCCGGATCCTAACGCCACCTTAACCTCCAACCTTCGAGAGGCTATGGATGCCCTGTGCCGCTATGAGGGCGTGACACCACCCCTAAGACCTATTGCCTGAGGGGGAACTTCATCCAGCCCTGTTAGTTCACTGGAGAGCGCAGATGTAGAGTGTTGAGGGACACACGTACATGTGTTTACATATATCCTTGACAATTGCGAGGGGAAATTAATGTGTTGCTAAGAAACAATCAGTTCATTATTCAAAACATGTCCATGTATTTGGATATCTCACATGCAGAATGTCTAGTCTTGTCTATGCCCTTGCTTTATAGCTCATATTGTGAGAACAGAGGAAAGTCGGGTAGAAGAGCGGCACGTTATAGTTTTCATAGAAATGCAGAAGAAAGTTTGCGTGACTGTATGCTACACCGGTATTGAGCTTATTTCATGATTTTTAGACCTCTAATAATCGCAAACTTTTGATTATAACACAACATAAACCACAATACAGATTCATTACATTAAAAATTGTAAACAAGGGGCAGCCATTTTGAATTTAGGGTGGCAGGAACGCTATGTTAAAAAATCCTAAAGAATATCGGGGCACAGATTTCAAATTATAATAGTGGTAACCAACTTCTTTACAAGTATTTTGATGCACCGGACCACTACATCTTGTCCATGAGGGTAAGGGTTTTGGAAAAACATTTACCATCACACAAACAATCCAACATTAAGCACCCCTTTTCGTATACAACGAGAATATCACTGGATCAGGACCCTGGGCACTGCATTTCCATATGGATGCAATGACAATGTGTATGATGTGGGAAATTTGACTAGTCCACAAGGAAATAACGTGAATGTGATGGGACTCTTTCCCAATAATCAAAGACGGAAACGCAGTCATGGACGTCGTTCATATAAAAGACCAAGTATAAATGATGTCACGTTTGATTCACTTTTGCCTTACGTCAACAGACAATTAGGTCCACTTCATATTCGCACAAAACTTTACTCTGTTCCATTGAGAGTTTTACACACGTTATTTGAAGAAGCTATGGCTAGTCTATACTTTGTTTTTTCAACACCTGAATGTAGACTGAACTCTATGATTATGGATGTTGCCAATTACAGAAACTTTAAACGAGTACCGATCATGGATGATGTTCCTTTCAAATCGTGCCGTCAGTTCCTGATGCTCAAATTTACAAGCAAAGGAATATATGCCGTCAACATAAGCAACATTCTTCGTCATGAAATAGTTCAATCGTGTATTCCAACTTATTTCAAGCTCAATTCTACACCCTGTATTTCCTACAGCTATACTTCTACTATTGCATCCAAACTTCTTAATTATAAACAAACTTTGCAGTGCCTAGATATAGACCATCGTATACGTAATCCACCAATATGTTCTTGTTCTTCATCTTCTTTCAACTATAGTCCAGCTGAATATGTCATTACTGGTGATGTTGATATAGTTGAAAATGAGGACCTCAAATCACTTATTCTAAAAGGTCCTAAATACAGAGAACCTCCGTCTTTTAATTGGTGACAAAACTTCATCTCTATTATCAATTCTGTCGAAGATCATGAAAGACGATGGGTTAAATATGAAACCTTGATGCATTGTCAGAATGGGTTAAAAGCATAAGAGGAATATCAAAATTCCGCATTCGACATATGAAAACAAAAGTACGTACTATCTATCCTTTTGTGGTTAGTAAACAAGAAGTGATAAAAGAATTAGATAGGTTACATGAGGAAATGTTTTGGTTCCAGCTGACAAAGCTAGTAACAACATTGTCTTTGTTTGTAAGGCTCATTATTACAACTGTATTGTCAACGAAATTGGCATTAATTCCACTTTTGGTAATGGTACTTATACTCCAACTGCCCTTTCAAAAGATGAAATTCTTCAAAACCATGCTTCAGTTTTAGACACGTTTAATATCCCAGTCAATGGGTCGAATGAGTTACCGTACCTATACTGGATTCCTAAACTACATAAAAACCCTTACAAACAAAGATGCATTGCTGGATACAGTAAGTGCTCTACCAAGCCCCTATCTTTGCTCCTCACGAAAATATTAACAGCTGTGAAGGAGAAGCTTCAAACTTACTGTGCGACTACATATGCCAGAAGTGGTGTTAATCAAATGTGGATTCTAAAAACTTCCAAAGAACTTTTAGTAAAGAAATCGCAGAATTTTCCCCCATATCAATAACATTAAAACCTATGACTTTTCAACACTATACACGACCATTCCTCACGATGAATTAAAGACTAGACTTTTTGATATCATAGACAGTTGCTTCTTCAACAAAAATGGAAAATGGAAATATTCATATCTAGTGATCAGTCATTCAAAAACTTATTTTGTTAAACACCACTCTGATTCCATGCACAAGTACTCTGAAGTTGAAATAAAAAATATGCTAGAGTTCCTTATTGACAATATCTTCGTGGTCTTTGGTGATCAGGTCTTCCAACAGTCTGTTGGAATTCCCATGGGCACGAATTTTGCTCCGTTATTAGCTGTTAGCTGACCTGTTTCTATATTCATATGAAGCAGAATTTATTCAAAAACTTCTACGTGAGAAAAAACATGTCTCGCTGTGGCCTTCAATCCGACATTTCGATATATCAATGACGTTTTGTCTATTAACAATAATGACTTTCATTCATATGTCGATTTGATATATCCCTGTGACCTCGAAATAAAGGACATCACAGACTCGTTCACTTCTACTTCATAATTAGATATTTTATTGAAAGTAGACATTAACGGCAAACTGACAACTCAGCTGTATGACAAACAGATCACCTTCTCCATCGTCAACTTCCCATATTTATGTAGCAATATTCCATTATCACCTGCATATGGTGTTTATATATCTCAACTGATTCGATATGAAAGAGCTTGCTCTGCATATAGTCAGTTTTTAAATCGAGGTAAGCTACTGACAAACAAGCTGATGGTACAGGGGTTTCAACAGTCTCGATTGAAGTCAACATTTCGCAAATTCTATGGCCGTTATCAAGACCTAGTTCGTCAATACAACCTATCATTGGGTCAAATGCTGTCTGACGTGTTTCATACCGATTGTTAAGGCGTTCTTGGCACACTGATTTTCACTGCGGATAACTCCGTTTACCTGATCAGGATATAGGGCTCACGGCGTGTGTGACCGGTCAACAGTGGATGCTTACTCCTCCTAGGCAACTGACCCCACCCCTGGTGTGTCCAAGGGTCCGTGTTTGCCCAACTATCTATTTTGTATTGCTTATGGGAGTGATGAGATTGATTACTCTTCGTTATCTTCACCTTGCATAATATAGAAAAACGATGTAAAAAGTTCACACATGCACGATTTGTTTTATAAATTTAAATGTTTGTGAAACAGTTTGCACAAAATATAAATTAGATATCTATAGCAGTATGTTTTCCCATAAATCATCTGATCGCTGATTGGTTGTGATTTACGTCGGGCAAAATTGATTATTGTTTATGAGAGAAAACCTTGCATGACTCAAATGGAACCATGTCATGTTTTGATTGAATATTCATAGTTTTGAAATTATGAAAATAAAAAATGCACATTCCTAGTAATGCACATGCAACGTAAAATCTGCGTAAAGACATGACTGGATATAAATGTCCCAGTTGAAGGTTTATCCAATTCATACCCTCCCCCCCAACCATGCACTTATTTTCAATTACAATGAACTTCGATCTTTGTTTCTATGCGACTAAGTTGGACACTATTCTTCCAGTTTACCTTGTGTATTTATCTCTATTGTTCCCATGACCGAGGAAAAACCTTGCAATGAACATGGAACTAACAAGAAGTACATAGAGGGATTATCTATGTATGTATGTTTATTCAGAAAAACAATCATGTTATATCTGTTTACAATATATGCTTCACAAAATACGAATATGTAGCATATTGAAGTACACAGACGTGCTAACTTAGCAAATGTAACAACACACGGACTATACTTTGTTTTCTGTATCTCATTTCATATATGTTTTGTTTAACTGAGATAATTCTAATAACAGTATGATATAAAGTGAGTAGTATAACGCCACTCGATAGGGAGTTCGACTAAATGCAATTTTCAGTGCAGGTTTTATAGGGAGGTCAACGGAGTGTAGTTTGGAGTGGAGGTATTCACATGAGTGTAGGGGTCAAGTTGGCCAGGTGGCGAGGTCAAGCTTGGCAGGTAGGAAATTTGAGGAGATAGCGTGTGGACGATTTGTTTTCCTTTTGATATTCCTTTTGATTTTCTGCAAGTCGGCGTGTGTATACAAGTTCAGATCTTTTAACTAAAGAAGAACACTGGTTTAAAGTTTACACATTTAATAAATCAACAATTAAAAGTTTACACATTTATTAAATAAACAATTTGAACAACAATTTTAAAATCCCTACAACGGGGTACTTTCGTTTTCACTTCTCGGAAACACGGCTATTTTTGAAAATCGCTTTGGCATTGTTTTGTAAACAATGAGCTCAGCTATTCGGTAGTTCTATAAAACATGCAAAGAGTTGATGAATATTCTCACTATATTGTGTGGTTTGAATCAGATCTTTCTGCATTAGGCCTCTATTTTATATTGGATCTTATGTGATTGACTGATTTTTTATTGTTGAACTCGAGAATGATTCACTCATAAGGAGACGTCACTACTACCCGTGAAGGACTGCACAATTTAGGCCTATGCTCGGCGCTTACGGCCTTTGAGCAGGGAGGGATCTTTATCGTACCACACCTGGTGTGACACGGGACCTAGGTTTTTGCGATCTCATCCGAAAGACCGCCCCATTTAGTCGCCTCTTACGACAAGCAAGGGGTACTGAGGACCTCCCATATAGTTTTACGCTATATATTTAAAAATAATTCATGTTTACTGTAAAAGTACTTTGGGCATAAACTCTATTATGGATATAGCAGAACAGTTTTATAGTATATAAAAACAAGAACTAAATAGGTCCATATCTCTGTGCACTTCGCACCCTATGAGATCACAACGAAAAAGTACGTCACGACGTACATCTTACACTTCATGTCTATATGTTGTCGTTATTGACTGCCGTTATCAAATGATAAGCCGTATACGTGAAAAATGTTCTTGTCAAATAATAAATTATTTCAATTTCGTATCAAATCACTCAACATTTTTATATTTGCGTGAAGGTCATAATTCATATTGTGACCTTGAAATCGCCCCTCTTTTTTCTCCCGATCCCGATCATCACTACGTTGTAAGAAAATCTAATTTACATAATTATTGTAAGCAGAGTGTAAAGGGGTAACGATATACGGTGTATGGTGGTGTATAAAGTGTATATGTTTATATTCCTGTTACAAAAGGAATAGTTAGGACAAACTTCTGAAATATAAAGAAACCCCCCTTTCCGCATCTGATTATTTCTAGTTTACTCTTGAAAATGAAAAAAAGAGTAATCCTGCATTAGATGCATTTTAAACTTCCCTTTATCGGAGCACTTGATCTCTCTATAGATGTGGGTTTTTACAATATCAACTATCTTTTTTTAATATAGGATGTCTCATAATTTTTCGTGGAAACGTGAAGATAATGAACAATCTTATAATAATTACACAATTTAGAGTAGGGTAAACACGGATCCTTGTTAAAGTAAATATGAGTGGTGGCAACTGCTGTCCCATTATATTTGTATGGGGGCGGGGCGCCTTAATTCAATGAGAAACAATTTCTCGGAATTAGTAAAAGATAACCCAATTTGTATGTTTTACATATCATTGAACATGCAATTTTTAAAACCATTATAAGAACACATGGATACAAGTCACACAGTTTGAACACAATCACACAAGTTCACTCTTCTTTTTTTAGGGGTTCCGGGGTTTTGAAGGGTGGTTGACCCCATTGTGAAAGTCATTACTTCGATTTCTAGTGCCTGCCAGTCACTTATCCAGGGACCTAACTGTCTGCATTTGTATCAGGGTACATGGGGAAATCTAGCGATCAATGCTCCATTTCACTGCAGATGTAGCAGAGGTTGTTATTTTTCGATGCTGCGAGTTTGGTTGGATCTAGTTCCTCCACTTTTTTTTCAAGGATAGCCATGTGGTTGGTGACCTTCTGTTCAATTCAATGATTCTGTTGTCAATGCTAAGGTGATATTGATAATGAGTAACTCTTTTTTTTCTTTGGATCATGAGGGTATTCTCAGCTCCCTCCTCAGGCTAATTCGGGGAATAAATAGATTTCTGACAGGGCAATGCATGGTCTGAACCATTTTCACTTGTTTATCTATGTGTGGTCTTCTTGTTTCTGAGTATCTAATGTCAGCTATGCAGACCTCTCATACATTAGATCCCCAAATGCTATCTGACGTATTTCATATCGACTGTTAGACCATTCTTGGCACACTGATTTTGACTAGGGATTACTCCTTTTACCAGATCAGGATATAGGGCTGTAGGCGGGTGTGACCGGTTGCCAGGGGATGCTTACTCCTCCTAGGCACCTGATCGCCCTCCGGTGTGTCCAGGGGTCTGTGTTTGCTCAACTATTTTTTTTTTTATTGCTTATAGGAGTTTGATCATTGTTCGTTAAATTCGCCTTCCATGTATTAGGATGTAATAAGCCATTAGGATACTCTTGTGGAGACTGTTTCTTGTTAAACACGCTTTTTATACTTTTTACGAAGTCTTTTTTTCTTTTCTTTCCTTTCCCCCCTTGGATGGTTCCGGCTATGGCACTACCAATCAAAGGGAGAAGAATGGTGAATAATCCGTGTCATTTCTGACGTCTGACCCCGCGATGTTACTTCATCGTAACACTTTTCGCTTTAATGTACTAGTGTTTTACCATTTCAAAAGGGCATAATGGTACCCAGAAAGGTCATGATGTGAATGTCGATGGTATCGAAATGTTGTTTACTCAGTTTCAAATATTCGGCCCTGATGGGTTCCCATTTGGCTTGTTGTCCGTCCACCAGGTGAAACGTACAAGGAACCATCCTTAATAATTTCAATTCGTTGGATTCCACCACCTGAGGATTCACGACATCGCAATGCACGTACATGGATTTCAGATTTTCGTAGACATCCGTGGTATTGTTCCCCAAGTAAGTCACGTTGATCCATTTGGTCTCCGGTTCGTTTGGAAGGATCAGTTTCTGACTATCCATACCGAGCTTGTAAGCTAAGGATGTGGGGAAACGAACGCACAAGGGAGTTTTTCTGAGTGTTTTCCCTTTAAACTGATACATGATTCGCTCGTATTTTTCGAAATAAACTAATTTCATGAAACTTTCTTCTTTGGGGTTACCCATCGTTTTCCATATCTTTTTCATACTTCTTTCCAGACCTTCATTGATTTCGTCGATTAAAGCCGCGGAATGAACGTAAGCTCCGGGTCTGAAGTGAATTCGGACGATATCCATCTTGCTATGGATGAGCTGAGTCCAGGGGGTATTGGGCCATTCGACCAGTACGGGGCACTGCCTCAAAAGAAGCAGATTGACTTTTTCCAGTCGAAATCGTTCCCATTTGAAAATATCCGGGTTTTTGACGTGGGGAAGGAAATCTTCGGGGACGAGGATATGGAAATAAGCCTCTTCCACTGTGATGTTTTTCAAGGCATTGGGAAACATCATTTCGGTTAAACCGACTTCCCAATCCCAGTCCGTCAAATCCAGGGATTGGGGTAATAAGATTTTAAATTGAGCTGCCGTATTGTCCAGAAAGGATTCCTTAGACCCATCACTCGAGAGCGTAAGATAAAACCCTTCACGTTGAGCCATGATGACTCAAATGATGAAAATGACCAACTCTCGTCTCTTCATACTGGTGCACATCTTGTAAAGTATCTTATGTGAGTTCGTTTCGTAATACCCATGTTATAAAAAATAACACATTTTTGTAGGTTTACAACTTTTATTTTTACATATTTCAGATGAAAAATGTCATTTGATGTAGCTTTCTCCTTCAAGTAGATGCAGGTCAATATTTGAATGATTAAGTTTTTAAAGACAGTGTTCATTTGTGGGTTTCTCGTTATACAGAGGTGTGATTCTGTCGCATCGGTTAGTCTTCCTCCTCCTCGTCTTCCTCCTCATCTTCCTCCCCCTCGTCTTCATCATTGTCGTACTTATCTAGGTATGATTCAAGTAAATATTTGTTTTTGCGAAGAGTCATCTTAATGGATTTCTTTAATCCATGATTGTCGGACACAAATTCATCGATGACGTCCGTCACCTGTTCGTGCGTTGTGTCTTCTTGCAACCGATACTGATCGTAAAGGAACTGCTCATACAGATGTCTAAACTGTTGGTAAGTTTCTCCTTTGGTCTTTTCGTCTGCTTTCTTACTAGCTTTCTTTACTGACAAATTTTTGTTCAAGTATTTCTCGTAACTCTTCTGCCATTCTCCGGCAATATGTTTTCGCGCTTTATGTGCCATTTGGCGAAAGACGATATTGTCTTCTTTTGCGTTACTGTCAGCATCACTCTGTGTTGGAGAGACATCACTCATGTCATTATCCTCTTCCTCATCGCTGCACCCGTGTTTTAGTCTTTTATGACGCATCATGGCATCTTTGCAGGAAAATAAAGCATGACAATCTGGGCACTCAATCATGTTAACTGCTCGAATGCATGAAAGTGAATGAATAATTCCTGGCTTTTAGGTTCTTTATATACTTCCACCACCACCACGCCATTACCGGTCGCATTGCTCAATGATAGAGCGTTCGCTTCCTAACTGGAAGCTCCTCCTCATGCCATGGCAACGTCAACCTAAGACGTAAACATTGGTAGTGATTGGCCCTCCAAATGCACTGCATTTACGGGTCTTTCGGAAGGCCCTATGGTGGTAGGCGTTTGCACGCTAAAGAGCCCTCACTGCTAGGGGTAATAACCACTAAGCATTGGACTTCATCCGCAAGTAGTGTATATAAGGCAGAAAATTTCTCGGGAGACGTGAAATAACCAGCCAACTACAACCATCCACACTTTCGTTAACATCACATACACCCTACCTACACTTTCGTTAACACCACATACCACAACCCTTATTTTCATTAACACCACATACCACCACTTATACACCACTTACGACCATTCACATTTCCATAAACACCATTTACACACAGCTAATGGCACATCAGATGCTAACACTTGTGTTTTAACACTGGCTTTTTTTTTTCTACACCAATCACACCACTACCTATACAGGTCTGAGAATTGATAGTTTTACATATCAATATCAACAAAAGAAATAGATCTACCGTTATTAGTTTGCATGTATCATAATTATACTACCACGCACATTTCCATTAACACCACCATACTACCACTCACATTCCATTAACACCACCCATACACCATATATCATCACTCACACACCACTTACCATCACCTGTACACCACTCAAACACCAAATATCACCACCTATACACCCCATACCACCCCCTGTACACCACTACTGGCACACCAGATGCCATCACTTACATCTTCTTTAACATTACACACAACACTACCTATATAGTTTTGCATTTCTTAGCATAACAATATTAATGACAGAAGATTGATCTACCGTTTTTAGTTTGCATGTGTCACCACCAAACTATCACTCACGTTTCCATTAACATCACATACCATCACCTATACACCACATACAACCACTCATGCACCACCTATACACCACATACCAACACTCAAACACCACATACCACCACCTATACACCCCATACCACCAACTGTACACCACTACTGGCACTCCACATGCTATCACTTATATCTTTAACATAACTCACACCACTACCCATATAGGTCCTAATTTATGTATTTCTTTGCATCAGAATATTAATGAAAGAGATTGATCTACCGTTATTAGTTTACGTGTGTCACCACCATACTACCACCCACATTTTATTAACACCACATATCACGACTTATACACCACATACCACCACTTGTACACCACACACTACCACTTATACACTAAATAACACCTAGTCCCCACTATCGGGGCACCAGTTCCCATGACTTAGGGTTTCTTTAACACTACTCACACTATTACCTATATAGGTCCTTAATTTTGCATTTCTTTTCATAATATTAACTAAAGAGATTGATTTCGAGTTATTAGTTTGCATGTTTCACCACCATAACACTGCTCACATTTTCGTTAACACGACAGACTACCACCCAAATTTTCATTATCATCATATACTACCAATTGTGTGCACCATACCACCACCTATACACCATATAACACCCCTCACATTCTCATGAACACCGCTACTGGCACCGCAGTTGCCACCACTCATATTTACTTCAACAAGAATCCGTGTTTACCCTACTCTAAATTGTGTAATCATTATAAGATTGTTCATTATCTTCACGTTTCCATGAAAATTATGAGACTTCCTATATTAAAAAACGATCTTTGATATTGTAAAAACCCACATCTATGAAGAGAGCAAGTGCTCCGATAAAGGGAAGATTAAAATGCATCTAATGTAGGGTTACTCTTTTTTCATTTTCAAGAGTATGCTAGAAATAATCAGATGCGGAAAGGGGGGTTTCTTTATGTATCAGAAGTTTGTCCTAACTATTCCTTTTGTAACAGGAATATAAACATATACACTTTATACACCATCATACACCGTGTATCGTTACCCCTTTACACTTTGCTTGCAATAATTATGTAAATTGGATTTTCTTACAACGTAGTGATGATTGGGATCGGGGGGAAATAGAGGGACGATTTCAAGGTCACAATATGAATTATGACCTTCACGCAAATATAAAAAAGTTGAGTGATTTGATACGAAATTGAAATAATATATTATTTGACAAGAACATTTTTCACGTATACGGCCTATCACGTGATAACGGCAGTCAATAACGACAACATATAAACATGAACTGTAAGATGTACGTCGTGACGTACTTTTTCATTGTGATCTCATAGGGTGCGAAGTGCCCAGAGATATGGGCTTATTTAGTTCTTGTTTTTATATACTATAAAACTGTTCTGCTATATCCATAATAGAGTTTATGTCCAAAGTACATTTAAAGTAAAAATGAATTATTTTTAAAAATATAGCGTAAAACTATATGGGAGGTCCTCAGTACCCCTTGCTTGTCGTAAGAGGCGACTAAATGGGGCGGTCTTTCGGATGAGATCGCAAAAACCTAGGTCCCGTGTCACACCAGGTGTGACATGATAAAGATCCCTCCCTGCTCAAAGGCCGTAAGCGCCGAGCATAGGCCTAAATTGTGCAGTCCTTCACGGGTAGTAGTGACGTCACCTTAAGAGTGAATCATTCTCGAGTTCAATAAGAAATAATCAATCAATCACATTAGATCCAATACAAAATAAAGGCCTAATGTAGACAGATCTGACTCAAACCACACAATATAGTGAAAATATTCATAAACTCTTTGCATGTTTTATAAAACTACCGAAAAACTGAGCTCATTTTTACAAAACAAAGTCAAAGTAATTTTCAAAAATAGCCGCGTTTCCGACAAGTGAAAACGAAAGTACCCCGTTTTAGGGACTTTAAAATTGTTCAAATTGTTTATTTAATAAATGTGTAAACTTTTAATTGTTGATTTAACAAATGTGTAAACTTTAAACCATTGTTCTTTAATTAATATATTTGGACTTGTATAAACACGCCGACTTGCAGAAAATCAAAAGGAATATCAAAAGGAAAACAAATCGTCCACACGCTATCTCCTCAGAATTCCCACCTGCCCAGCTTGACCTCGCCACCTGGCGAACTTGACCTCGCCAGGATGGCCAGCTTGACTCCCGCTGACCCCTACACTCATGTAAATACCTCCACTCCAAACTACACTCCGTTGAACTCCCTATAAAACCTGCACTCAAAACTGCACTCAGTTGAACTCCCTTTCGAGTCGCCTAATACTACTAAAGTGCCTACTATTCTTTTCTCACTTGATTTCTTAAGTTTTCTGTGTGAGTTTTTTGATTCGCATTTGAATTGTTTATGGTATATTATTTCTGCGTATATTCAGTTTTTAAATCGAGGTAAGCTACTGACAAACAAGTTGAAGGTACAGGGGTTTCAACAGTCTCGATTGAATTCAGCATTTCGCAAATTCTATGGTCGTTATAACGATCTAGTTCGTCAGTACAACCTCGCATTGGGTCAAATGCTGTCTGACGTGTTTCATACCGATTGTTAAGCCGTTCTTGGCACATTGATTTTGACTGCGGATAACTCCGTTTACCTGATCAGGATATACATGTAGGGCTCACGGCGTGTGTGACCGGTCAACAGGGGATGCTTACTCCTCCTTGGCACCTGATCCCACCTCTGGTGTGTCCAGGGGTCCGTGTTTGCCCAACTATCTATTTTGTATTGCTATGGGAGTTATGAGATCGTTATCTTCACCTTGCATTACTTTAAAAAGCTCCGAAATTTAGTTAAGTTTCAGCTTTGCAGAAACCATTCGGAATCATAGCCTACAGTTTTGGCGGACTGTAACTTGACGGAAACTATATAATCGTTTACGCACGGCGTAAACAAACCATACGGGAAACCTCAACTTCAGGTTTCCGCAGACGGAAACTTGCGGAAAATATATAATCGTTTACGCACTGCGGGAACAATATGGGAAACTTCAACATCAGGTTTCCGCAAGGTTTTCATATGGGTTCAGTTTTGCGGAAACTAGCGTTTTCATGCAGTGATTGTCTCTTTGGGAATCGCATAATTATTTACGGTCACTTTGTATGTATATATGTATTGATTGAACTGGAAAGAGAGAGAAAGAGAGACCATCCTACTTCGATATACATTATCATTTCACAGAAGGAAAGCAAATTGATCAATGATATAAGTATAAACTTACAAGCAATTTAAAATTTGTGATTGACAATGTACTGGAAACTTAAAAGAGTTGGTGCTTATAATTGCGTTTATCATTAGTAATTTTAAAAAAAATATTAGTTTGAACTTTGCATGTAGAAAATACTGACTTTGTATGTTACAATTACGGAAAAGCAAATTGTCAAAAACGTGGGGGAGAGCAGACTAGGCCCTCTAACATATCCAACCTGCTGCTCAGTGTATATGTACGTGCAAGATCAGATTCCTTATTTCTATAAACTGCAAAACCCCTGACCAATCAAGCATTCAATTCAGGAAAAATATTCAACTCAGATATATCCCCTGATTGGCACGGATGAAGTCTGTCGCAGTCTGTATAATGGAATAAAACGTGTAATAAAGTTCTGTCGATGGAAATTATCAAATTGTTTCGTGGATTTATCAGAATTAAGAGAATATATCATTTTCGTTAAGTGCACATCTCCGGTACCTGTTGAATAGATGTCCGCATTTGATTTCGGCGGGTGTGACCGGTCAACAGGAGATGCTTACTCCTCCTAGGCACCTGATCCCACCTCTGGTGTGTCCAGGGGTCCGTGTTTGCCCAACTATCTATTTTGTATTGCTTGTAGGAGTTATGAGAATGATCACTGTTCGTTATCTTCACCTTGCATTTGGCGAGTATACAAGAAAAGCTTTTTTCGCATTTTATCTAAATCATCTAAAATTTCAGAATATTTCACTAGTATATAATACATATGTTGTAATTTCGAGCAAAGCATGATGTTTTAAAACGTGATTTCATCTATTTCTCAATCCCTATATATTACTATCGGAGATGTGCACTGGTTGAGTTCAACTAGACAAATCACCTTTGTGACAATCCTCTTTGGGATATATATAGGTAGAGTAATTTAGGCTACCTGAGAAAAATATGGTGGATAAGATGAGCAATGTGTACGTATTTATTAATTCATGTCTTCTTTAAGTGTTATATAAAAGCCGTCCCTTTAAACACCCACAATGAGCATTTTCAACATCGAGGGTAAATAGGCACCTGTGTGTTTGAATTGATAACATTGTCAATACAGTCAATACGGAAAACCGGCTGTGATTCTACTGTTTCTTATCACGTATTTGATTGCCTATTTTTCTCGCGATTTCGTTCTGAAGATAATCATCAGAAAGTATACATCATATAGTGGCTATTTATCCTTGCAAATTTTGTAAACTTTACATTAATAGGAAAGGTATTACATTTTTTCTGATTTTTAGATTCAAGAAACTTGCAGGCAGGGTAAGATAGGTGCGAGACGCTTTCTCTATTCATCAGCAATACAGTGTACTTCTTGTCGTGTTTCTGCAGTATAATGATCAATGCATACATTTTAAAGATATCAGCTACTTTCACTTTCTTATTCCAGCTGTTGGTACAGAAAGGGTTCCAATCCCGCTGTGGAATTTGAATTTCCTTCTCTTAATCTTGCTTGAAAATAGATAACTGCTACCAATAAAGCGCCGAATCTATATCGTTCTCCAATCGGTGGGAAGATATTCGTTTTGCTCGCATCTTTATCGTCTCTAGTTAAATGTATTTCGGTCACGCAAACCAGGAAGTACGTATTGGTGTACTTTCATTTCTTATATACTACCAGTACGTTTACTGTGAAGAGAAGATGAATATACTGGTATCATTTGTGTGTTTTATTCTAATTTGTACTACATCAACAAAAGGTTAGTTACTTTTTCTTACTGCTTATCAATTTGTCTCGCTGACGCTTGTTTATTTCCAATGTTGATGGTTGTATAATGGACAAACCTGTTTCATTGTCAATACCCAGAACACGTCACCTCTATAGATAAGACAATTTACGACTCAAGTTCATTTTTAATTGCTTACAATCCCAAAAAATCACCCGTCTATGGCTTGTAAAACGTTGCTATATTCGATAATCTTTCGATGCATGTTCAATATCGTATGATGTATGTTCTATATCTTGTGATGTATATTCAATATCTTGTGATGTATGTTCGATAATCTTGTGATGTATGCTCAATACTTTGTGATATATATTCTATATCTTGTGATGTATGTTCTATTTCTTGTGATATATGTTCCATAATCTTGTGATGTATGTTCAATATCTTGTGATGTATATTATATATCTTGTGATGTATGTTCGATAATCTTGTGATGTATATTCAATATCTTGTGATGTATACTCAATATCTTGTGATGTATGTTCAATATCTTGTGATGTATGTTCAATATCTTGTGATGTATGTTCGATAATCTTGTGATGTAATTTTAATATCTTGTGATGTATATTCAATATCTTGTGATGTATATTCTATATCTTGTGATGTATGTTCGATAATCTTGTGATGTATATTCAATATCTTGTGATGTATATTCAATATCTTGTGATGTATGTTCAATATCTTGTGATGTATATTCAATATCTTGTGATGTATGTTCGATAATCTTGTGATGTAATTTTAATATCTTGTGATGTATATTCAATATCTTGTGATGTATATTCAATATCTTGTGATGTATGTTCGATAATCTTGTGATGTATATTCAATATCTTGTGATGTATATTCAATATCTTGTGATGTATATTTAATATCTTGTGATATATGTTCAATATCTTGTGATGTATATTCAATATCTTGTGATGTATGTTCAATATCTTGTGATGTATATTCAATATCCTGTGATATATTCAATATCTTGTGATATATGTTCAAAATCTTGTGATATATGTTCAAAATCTTGTGATGTATATTCAATATCTTGTGATGTATATCCAGAATTTCATCACAAAGAATTCATAGATTTACAAGATATAAGGCTCACAGCGAGTGTAACCGGTCGACATGGGATGCTTACTCCTCCTAGGCACCTGATCCCACCTCTGGTATATCCAGGGGTCCTTGTTTGAACAACTCTCTATTTTGTATTGCTTTTAGGATTGATGAGATTGATCACTGTTCGTTATTTTCACCTTTCATAATTAACACAATTGCCCTAAATTACATTACATGTAGAACAAACTAAAACGAAGAGCGGGGCAGTTCCAAGGTGAAGATAACGAACAGTGATCAATCTCATTACTCCTATAAGCAATACAAAATAGATAGTTGGGCAAACAGAGATAAAAAAAAATCGCAGACCAAAGTGATCGCTGTGATTGGAAGACTTGAACCAGTTCATGCATCTATATTCTAACCTGGGAATATCTAACAAAATAAATAATGGCAAAGAAAACCGCATTCATTTTGAACCTGGTGATTACACATTCTGGTAAATTTGTATTTATCACATACAATCAAGTCGTATATTTTTTCTTCGTTATAATCCGTATAGGAACACCAACTTTGGATGTGGGAACAGGGAACACAGTAGTACCAGATGATGGTAGGCAGATTTCAGGAACTACAACTACCTGCTTCAGCTTCACCCCTACATTTATATGGGAAATAGTGGTAAGTTTATGAATAAAAAGGACAAAGTAAAGTAGAGATGACATGTATTTTCTTAATTTGTCTCATTATTCCGGATTTTCGTAATTCTTGCTCGTACAAGTTATCGTTCGTGCGGGAAGGTACAATGTATCTATCCACAGTTTGGTTGGTCTATACAGGTTGGAATACTATGTGTGACAACAATTAGCCGGTTAATTAACCGATTACTCGGTTGAAACAATGCTAAGCAGTTGAATATAATTCATAACCGATTAGCCGGGTTATTTGTAGTAAAGAAATACTGCCATGACTGGGGACTGAAATATTTAAAAATGTCTAGGTGATGTTTAAATATTAACTTTCTTTAATAACTGATTCGATTTGAAAATCTTCAAAGTAAAATTTCATACAATACCAATAATTATATTCCATTTTGTAGGTAAAACCTTTTTGAAAGTTCCCAGTCAGGCTCTATAATGCCTGCGTAAAATAAAGAACTACCAATCACTACTAATATTACACTGATAATATTCTTGATAACAATTCCATGCTGCCAGTATAAGTTCCACATGAATCTTATGATCAGTTCAATGATTCGTCCAATTATAATGCATGGTAAATGAGGACAAGGAACATAAATTTACATTTCTGGTCAGAGATAAATGTTATACAAAGTTAGGTGAAAATAAGAACGGGGGGGGGGGGGGTGGGTTCACCTAAATATCATGGAAGTCAGACTAAATCATATTTCTGAGTGACCTCCCAACGTTTCACGTATAGCAATACCTTGTACTTAAGGTGCCGTCCGAACGGATTTTCGCCACCACAGCAATTCTTGTCTACAAACTTCGAAGACGATAGAATCATGTCTTTAACATAAACTTGAAGCTAAATACTGTAATATGATAAATAATTATACGATGCACTATTCTGGTGTGACGTTTCAAAAAGTCAACATTTTGAATTATCTTGCTTTTATGTGGTTTTTGTTCACGTCTCTAGTCTTTACTTATCAAAACACTCGTCATACCATTTTACAGTGACTTAGAACACTAAAATGAAAGAAAATAATGCAGTAATTCAGAAATATGATTTTTAGCGATTAACTGGTTAATTACATGTAATCGGTTTACGATTAATTGGTTACCAATTTTTTACCGATCGTCACCCCTACAATAACTAAACTAAATATTACTGCTGTGTTCAGAATTTATCTTAAGTGGGAAATTTATAATTAATCACTTTGCGCAAACTGCCTTACGATACAAACACAAGACGAGCGTGCACGTGGGTATGCGTTCAATAAGTAGGAGTAACAAGTTATATAGTGTGGGTGATCAGACCTTCATTACATATCTAGTGTGTCCAGGGATCCGTTTTTGCCACTTACTTTTGTATTCTGTATAGAATCGATGACTATTCGTTATCTTTACTTTTTGATACAACGTAATATGTTTATTTAGCCTTTCGACAGAAACCTGACACAATGTACAATATCACTCACATCTGTGACATGCCCCAATGCCCACTCAAGTGCACATGATCAAGGAAAATCACTTTTGGCATAGTCGAACTGCAGGTCATTTCCATTGAAATATCGAAACAGACCCTGTACAATGAAGATCGGTGTAATTGAACTAACCGAGTGACAATTTACATATATCTGCCCAACAACATTATGGCCCCAGTAGTGATTTTTTAGCAATACACAAAACTGACATTCTACACAATTCTCAACTTCTACCCATTTTTAAAAAAAAAAACTTTGTTAATGACATGCCAATTTCCATTTTCTGCCCACATCAACTCAAACTGAGCCTCCTTAAATACATCAACCCCCTAACCAACTAACCAATCAAACTTCCAAACAATTAAAACATGCATTCACACATACACACACAAAGATATCTAGAGTTTAGTATCCAATTGAAGTCATGTTCATTTGACAATATTGTATACTAAAAATGATAATGATACTTAATGATATATAGATTACTGACTTGCCTGATCATCCCTTGTTCAAATTATATACAATAAATATCCAGACATGACGCAAATTGTGCACTCGTAACAATTAACTCGCCCATTTCCGTAACCGACAAATAACGTAGTATCTGCACATATAACAAGAAAAGATTGGGGTCGAACTCCCCGTCGAGGCCTCATCTACGTATAGTGAGAAAATGTTTGAGATTGGGGTTTGATTCACTCGACATGATCATTGCTTGTGATCAATTTGTTCGGGTAAAATTTCAGCGGTCATCAATAATAATGGATGGTCAATGGCATGCACGTGCAGTGATAGGCCCTTGTAAACATTGCATTTTGCAGTCAATTTCTTCACCCCACCCCACCCCCACCCCGTTTTTTAACTGAAGATGAAACGACGTGCCTGGATAATAAGCCATCGTTTGCACATTGAATGCAGTTTTTGATTTATTATAAACTATTCTTTCTGAGAAAATTTGTTACTTACACCCCCTCCCCCTCCGAAATACCACAAAGATGTTAATGGCCACATGGGTCCAGTAGCCGGTCTAGAAGGGTATTGATTCACCAACATTTGACATGTTTGAACGATAATTACGATTTAAAATTTACAATTTGACTGTAAATTGGTGTGGGGATCTTCACAGCTTGGATAATAAAGCAAAGAAAGTTCGGGTATAGGCCTATTCCGTATGTAGCCTATTGTTGTTAGCCCATCCGTCCATTCCGAGACGGTCGTTAAAACTGTCAGCATTTATAATTCTAACATTAATGAAAGCACATTTTACAACTACTTGAAGAATTACTATATTGGTAATGTTAGCATGCAACTAAAACAATTTTCTAATCGTGGAAAATTACTATTTTATAGAAGAATTAGAAAGAACTAGGAATTACAAGACTTCGAAATTTTAAAAAAAAGTAAATAAAATAAAATAAAAATGTGAAAGTAGCACACTCAAGATTAACCAAGCTAACAATATGTCCACCCTCTAGAAATTGAAACTGGAAGATATTCAAAATCATGTATTTTACAAGAGTGTCGTTTTTGTCACTTTTATATAACAACTGTTCAAGATGAATTACATTTTTTTTATAAGAATGCTTCATGTAGAAGGATATAAGAAAGAAATATTACCCTTTAAACATTTACAATTCCATTCAAAGGATAATATATCATAGGAAAACCATTGAAATACACTATGCAACCATGTCAATGCAGTTCATGCTAGAAGGTTATGTAAATTTTTACATGATTGTTTTCAATTGCGCAACAAAGTAAAGCGCTAAGCCCGTTTTGGGCCCGAAATATGCGATACCATAAATATGAAAGTTGAAGATAACGAACAGTGAACAATCTCAGAACTCCTATAAGCAATACAAAATAGATAGTTGGGCAAAAACGGAACCCTGGACACACCAGAGGTGGGATCATTGCCTAAGAGGAGTAAGCGTCACCTGTCGACCGATCACACCCGGCGTGAGCCCTATATCCTGTTCGGGTAAACGAAGTTATTCGTAGTCAAAATCAGTGTGCCAAGAACGACCTAACAATCGGTTATAAAATTAAATATATTAAATAATTCTCTCAAATTTTTGTTCATTTCTTATTTCATTTTTATAGTATTCATTCATTTACATAGTTTATTTTTAGGTTTTTTTCTTTCTTCGTTGATATTTTTTTCTTACTATTATCTTTTATAAATGATTTATTCTTAATGCATAGTTAAAATCGATTCTCTCTGGGTACGAGTTAGCTTTACTATTTGTCAAGGTAATAGGGTTAACTCCTTCCACTTGAGATTAATTAAGTCTATTTTTATCACTTTGTACATTTTGGATCAGTTCTTTGGACGAATAAAGCATGTCCTAATTCGTTCCGCTTTTAACATTGATTGGCAAGCCTAAAGACCAAAAAACATGTAGTCTGCGTTGTAAATACGTTTGTAGATTAGTGTAGTTGTAGTGCTAGATGTATTTATATGTAGTTTTTGTTATTATTCTCTGTTGATATTGGCCACATTATGTAATTCTTTTCGTTTGTCCTGAAGAAGGGACGGGTCGTCCCGAAAATTTGACAATCTGGTTGTTCGTGTTGTTGGTCATTTTAGTGCTTTATATATATATATATATATATATATATATATATATATATATATATATATATTGAGCACTCTTTGAGCACCCTTTCCTGAAGTAATCATCAAGATGAACAAGATCGCATATGAGTACTCGACGAAAAACATCCCGCATGCCGGAAGAACTGCGTACCTAAAAAAAAACTCATAGAAAGGACAGAAACCTTCGTCAAAAACGTAAGATGGAGAGCGTTATTCTACTTGAACCCGAAACTGAAGAATTCTACTGACAAGAAAGAAACATTTGGCTTCAAATCACGCAAATCTCCCCAGCAAATCAAAGAGCTGAAAACATTTGAGGATAAGTTGACCAACCTTATAAAGAACGTTGAATTTGAAAACAAGACAAACGAGTTCCAGCGTAAATTGAATGAAGACAAACGCAGGATCAAAGGGAACCCCAAACTAATTATTAAAGCCGACAAAACATCTAATTACTACGAGCTCACGAATGAAGAGTACTCAACCCTCCTTGACAAAAACGTACATAAAACGTACAAGAAATCTACCGGTGAGAAAATAAACGAGATCAACTCTGAAGGGAAACACATAGCTGAGCAGCTAGGTATCAGCGACAGAACCGAACGTATAGCCGAAAGAGAATGCTTTGTAACACTGAAAGATCACAAAGAGAACTTTGCAAACGAACCGAAATGCCGTCTCATCAACCCGACGAAGTCCGAACTCGGAAAAATCAGTAAATCAAAACTACAATGTATTATACAAACAGTAGCGGCAGCCACTAGACACAAATTATGGCGAAAAACTTTTATCCGTAGTGGAATGGTTCGACAGTATACCTGACAAGAGTTCATCTTCATTCATTTGTTTTGATATCGTGGACTTTTATCCCAGCATATCTGAGCAATTACCCCGCAATGTTCTCAGTTGCGCATCGAAGTTCCATCATATTTCCGATGCGGATAGTCATATCATTATGCACACAAAGAAGTCATTATTACTATGTCAAAACGAACCGTGGGTCAAGAAAGAAGCCAAAGAAAATTTATTCTACATTACCATGGGCTCATACGATGGCGCTGAGTGTTGTGAATTAGTCGGCATCCATTTGCTGTCAGTGATCAAAGCCGAGTTCGGTAGTCTATTAAACGTAGGACAATACAGAGACGACGGACTAGGCGTTACGAAATGCAGCGCACAAGTCACAGAGAAGATAAAACAACGTCTGTGCAAGATATGTGAGGATCATGGTCTCCGTATCACTATAGATGCCAACAAGAAGGTGGTCAACTATTTGGATGTAACGTTGAACTTACATACAAGTAAACAGTCCCCGTATTTGAAACCCGGCAACATTCCGCGTTACGTACACTCCGGCAGCAACCACCCGCCTTCCATACTTAAAGCTATACCATCAGGCATCAATCACCGATTGTCATCAATTTCATCGGACAAAGAGGAATTCGTCAAAGCCGCTGGCATATACCAGAAAGCGCTTGATGAGAGCGGCTATAAATACAAGCTAACATACGACGAATCAGCCAAAACTAAACAGAACAGCAGAAGAAATCGTTCCCGTAACATCACATGGTTTAACCCCCAATATAATAGTAACGCAAAAACAAACTTGGGTAAACAGTTTCTCAAAATTGTAGATGGGTGTTTCCCTATAGGCCATGTTCTACGCCCGATTATCAACAGAAATACTATTAAAATACCATACAGTTGTATGCCATCCATGCAAAATGTAATTGACTCGCATAACGCTTCAATCAAACAAGTGCGCCAGACCGGAGATACATGCAACAGTTGTAATTGCCGAAACAAAGATCAATGCCCGCTCAACGGTGAATGTCGCGCCCACGGAATTGTGTATTTAGCTAGAGTCAGAGCCGATAATGGGCAAGAAGAGAGCTACGTGGGACTAGCAGACACCGAGTTCAAATTAAGATACGCCAACCACACTCATTCATTCCGTAATCCCACGAAAAAGAATACCACCGAGCTCAGCAAATTCATATGGACATTGAAAGACAAAAATATTGACTACAAAATCAAGTGGGAAATTTTAGGAAAAACATCATACTCAAACATTTCAAAAAAGTGCAACCTTTGTATTCTAGAGAAATTCTTTATAATATGTCATCCCGAAAAATCTTCATTGAATAAGCGTTCAGAACTTGTCAGCACTTGCCGTCATTCCCATAAATTTCTATTTACTCAATCCTGTGTGTAATCATGCTTAGCAACTATCCAGTATGTTTCTGTGTAACATATTTTCAGCCATGCAGATGTTTTTCGTTAGATGTCATTTTTCTCCCGACGGGTGAGGGGAAACCATCCCCTTACGAAACAGCCTGTAGAGAAATAAATGTTATGTGATTGAACTCCATCTGATCATATATATATATATATATATATATATATATATGGAGGAGTTGGGCATAAAGTAGACCGCACTTATTCTCATATTTTTTATTTGAGACATTTTGATATACACTTTTAGTTAAAGAACAAGAACCACGAATACCCAAATATGGACTTGTGATTTTGAGTAAAATAAAGTATCTTCATTCCAAAATTTCATCATGGTATGAAATAGCTTATACCTTCTTCTTTATAAATCCAGTGTGTTTTTTCCGATAAAATTCACGCATATAGAAATTTTAGCATGCAGAACCCATAACAGTTGTGTTATATTTGTAAAAGTTGATAATATCCAACAATATGCACCAAAAATTTGTATAACCCCCAGGCCTCGATCCAATAAATATTAATGAATTGTAAATTAGTATATTACATACTGCATAGAAGTTAAAGAGTTTTTTTGGATCGAGGCATGGGGGATAAGTGAATTTTTACTTTTTATGTTCTGCAAATAACCGGAATTTCACATTCCATGCACGAAATCCGAATACTTTTCCATTCTATAGGTTTAATACAAATCGTAATATTTAAATACCACAGTTGGGGATTGTCCCATTGTCTTTTTACAAAATCAGTAATTATTTAAAGTTAATAAAATATGATTATTTCAATAAATATTATTGAAATAAAACCGGTTCCGCGCCATTGTCGGAATCGGGCTACGATTTTGCCCCCAAAATTTCAAATAGATTATATGCTCAATTTATGAACTTGAATATATATGTAACCATGTTAGGGATAGTTACAAAAACCTTGCACTAGTTAACAGTTTTAGTTATTTGATCAAACAATTACGAAGCTTAGTCCTCCACTCCACTCCAGATACAATCGAGATCCACCAATCGTCTGCGCCGAGCCTTTACTTCTACACATTTTCTTTTTACGTTATCACACTATATATATTTTAATTATCTGAAGGCCGTTGAATTTTTAAATAAATATCTGGCTTCACATGTTTCATCTCCGTGCATTCAGTTTTCTTGGCACTAATGAGCATGTTGACATTGCAGTCGCAGTACATAAAAAGACTTGGAGGGCCGAGGGGCGCCTAACTCGATAAGCTACTTAGATGCGAAGATATATTGGCCTATCCCGTATTGTTTAATGATTTATAAATTATAGTTCAATATATGGGTACCAGACAAAAATTAGGCGTCAACATAACAATACAAAGGATAGAATGTAGGCTACAAGTCTCTGAGCGAAAGATCTACAACATTCGTTCGGTTGTTTACGTGTCAACCGATTTGAACATACGTCATCGGGTACCGTTATATTTCGACACACAGCTATTCCGGTCTATTGTATATTTCATCCGTCAGAAATCAATATATAGAAATACATACAAATATGAATACGAAAAATATATCTAGCAATATAGATTTTGTTTTGCTTTTAAATGAAATTCATTGACAAACAGAATTACATTTGATCTAATTAGCAAAAATACAAGGCAGTTAATAAAAAGGGATAATAATAATGAATAATTCGAAAATGAAAAAAAAAAAATAATATAAAAAGAATGTTAACGAAAATAGTGTATTTTTCATTGTTTCAATTATATTTATCATTGAAAATTCAGTCTCAACAGCAAATATTCAAAACCACAAATCTTATAACGAAATAAAAAAGACAAATGGAAAAAAGAAGATATCATTAATACTGATTAAAATAGAGGTGAACATATGAATGACACTCGTTCCTGAAGTAAACGTTGATGTATTTATTTTTTAAATATATTATCCTACATAATTAAGTAAAATATTACTAAGCATTATAGAAGGAAGAACTGAACACATTATTAAACCACTGTCCTCCTTAATTTAGTTTGAGTGTTTGTAACATGGAGGAAGTGTCTGATAACGGAGAAAGGTTTCCCTCATGCATTTTATGTAAGATAAGAACTAAACCTAATGACAGGAAGAAATGTGAAAGTGTTAAAATAAGCAAATTTTATGTTGGATGCCAAACTACAGATGTGTTAATTCACTATAGAGTTAACCCCTTGGTTGATAAAATTTTTGTTTCTATTTATGTGAAAATAACATCCGCTTAATTTTGTTTGCACACTAACCAAATATATGCGAGGAGGGAGTTTGGTTCTATTATATGTAGCAGTATCAGAATAAGACTTTTTAATTAATGAATTCGTTTCATAGATGTTATGGAGTTAATGATAATAATTAAGGCATTTTGAAATACACACAGGTCTAGATATTATTGTAATAAATGATCCGGATAGGAAACTAATGAAATTAAATAAATGGAACATATTTTACCTGATGATTAGTTCACGTGAACATTTTCTTAGCTTAATGTAAAATAAATTATATCCATATGGCTAAACTAAATGTTCATGTGTTATTCTGTACATGTACGGATACTTTTGTAACAGTTTCCCTATCCCCCCACACACACTCATCATAAACGTAACTCCCTATATAGCAAAACACAAATAAAAGTGTGAAACATAGGATTAAAATGTTTACTCACTGTCCAAAGTTGTACATGTAGCAAAGTGCGTCTGAAATAACGCCACTGTCCAAAGCCTGGCTATTACTGTTTTCGGCGTGTGTACAAGTAGATGCGGGATAATAACACCCCCCATACAAATAATAAAAATAAAAACCCGCAAACTTATAAAAGATTGTTAAAAGAAGTGATCAATATGCAACATAAACTAAATGTAATATTGAAACGCACATACATAGGTCAATAGATCTTATTCGTAAGTCAACGGTTGGATCCACCGTGTTTTCGTGTACATTTTAAGATACCCCCCCCCCCCTAAATTTTTTTATCGGTATGTGCAATAAATGGTTATACAGTTAAAATATTGGAATTGGGTTTATCTTTATGTCATACTTATATAACAAAGCTAAGTAAAGAGGTACTGAATTAATATTACTTTAAAACTGTTGAATGGTTGCATATATAAAAATTTAAAAAATATAAAGAGAGGGAAGGAGACAAACAGAGAGAGGAGAAAGAGATGTACGAGTATACTATATAGGTGTGTGTTTTAATACAGAATTAACATAGACAGATTTAAATATTTACAATATTATAATTAAATTGCACTGAATAGGGTTTTTGTTTCACATTTATACCTAGAGAACTTTTACGTAAAAGTACTTGAAACGTTGTAAAATTGTGACCTTACATTGCAAAATTGCAACGTCAATAACAATCTGGCCAAAACAATGGGTACTTTGAACGTCAATAACTAAACAAAATGAAAAGATATCGGAAAAAGGATCACATATTTGAAAAAAAAGATATTATTGGCTTCTGTCCCCGAAAATAATATCATGTTCTGACCAAGGGCCATTTTTGGCTATTTGTGGTTCTGGTTTTTTATTCTTAAAGGCTTCAAAAATATAAATATGGCCATCTCAACACTAAATATTGTTTCGTTATAAACATACATATTTTCTGGTCTCTAAGCTAAATTCTAATGTTCAGCAACAGTATAAAACAAGATGTGTTCTTCAATGCCCTCAAAAGTGCATACACTGATGAAAGGCTTTAAATACAATAGGTGTATTAACATTAAAACATTAGACTAATTTGGATCCATCCCAGAGTCAAAACCCTGGTTTGTAAAATTCACCATTTTTGTACATCCTTTTCTGCTATTCCTAAGTATGCATTTACATTATATAATATCAACAAACTTACACATAAATACCATATACTAAGTTTGGCCCCCACCCTGGGGTCAGAACCCCTACCCTGGGGATCATGAAATTTACAATCTTGGTAGAGGCCTTCCTCCTCTACATCACTATGCATTTGGTTTTCTTAAACATGTGCAGTTGTTGAGAATATTTTTTTGAAATATAGTCAATTTTTGGCAGTTTCGCCCCACCCCTAAGGCCCCAGAAAGCCTCAAATTTACAGTCAAAACCACTACCCTGAGGATCAAAAAATTTACAATTTTGGTTGAGGCGTCCCTGCTCTACATTACTATGCATTTAGTTTTCCATAAATATACACGGTTGTAGAAAACAACATTTTTGAAAATTGGTCAAGTTTTGGCAGTTTTTGCCCCACCCCTAAGGGCCAGGGATGCGGGAATCCTGAAATTTACAGTTTATGTCCCCAAGATGCTTCATACCAAATAAAAAAAAAATAGGTTTTCATTTCAAATTAAGATCTCAAAGCTTAATACACATCTGAAACACTACATGTAAGACATTCTCATTGTCTACTGAAGTTATATAATCTCTGTTATATGATTCATTAATTTAGCATTAACAATAAATCACAGAGAGTTAAGACTTGATACACAATATTTTCATGTATATACATGAAGGAATGTATGATGAACTAAGAATTTTAAGTGAGTAACAATCTTCTTCTACTTCTATTTGTTTCAACTTTTCATTGTCATTTGTTCAAATTGTTTTCCTTTCATTGAATAATTTTGTTCGTATTTTGAGGTACTGTTCTTTCACCGAAAGATGGCATATGGATGCCAGAATATGGGCTCCCATAAAATCTCTTATTACTTTCTTGCCTGTAAATGGAAAAGAAGAAAAATTAAAACCAATGTTTATTGCAAGCATCATTTTAGATTTCATGATAAATGTCTGATAATAAATGTGTGAAAATATACATCTAAGTTTTTTTTTATTATCATTTATGCTGTTAATCTTCTCAATGTGTACTGATAAGCAGACTAATCATCATATAGACAAATTAAGAGAGCATCATTTTTAGTTCACCTGAACCGAAGTTTCAAGTGAGCTTTTCTGATCACATTTTGTCCGTCGTACGTCTGTCTATCTGTCTGTAAACTTTTCACATTTTCGACTTCTTCTCCAGAACCACTGGGCCAATTTCAACCAAACTTGGCCAAAAGCATCCTTGGGTGAAGGGCTTTCATGCTTGTTCAAATGAAGGGCCATGTCCCTTTCAAAGGGGAGATAATCACAAAAATGAAAAAATAGGGTGGGGTCATTTAAAAATCTTCTCAAGAACCACTGGGACAAATGAGCTGAAAATTATCTGAAAACTTCCTGACAAATTGCAGATTCAAGTTGTTCAAATCATGGCCCCTGGGGGTAGGGTGGGGTCACAAGGGGGATCAAAGTTTTACATACAAATATATATAGGGAAAAACTTTAAAAATCTTCTTCTCAAGAACCACTAAGCCAGAAAAGCTGATATTTACATGAAAGCTTTCTGACATAATGCAGATTCAAGTTTGTTCAAATCATGGGCCCCAGAGGTTGGATGGGGCCACAATAGGGGATCAAAGTTTTACATAAAAATATATAGGAAAAATCTTCTTCTCAAGAACCACTAAGGCAGAAAAGCTGATTTTACATGAAAACTTTCTGACATAGTGCAGATTCAAGTTTGTTCAAATTATGGGCCCCAGAGGTTGGATGGGGCCACAATAGGGGATCAAAGTTTTACGTACAAATGTATAGGAAAAATCTTTAAAAATCTTCTTCTCAAGAACCACTAAGCCAGAAAAGCTGAGATTTACAAGAAAACTTTCTGACATAGTGCAGATTCAAGTTTGTTCAAATCATGGCCCCCGGGGTAGGATGGGGCCACAAGTGGGGGAGGAGGGTCAAAGTTTTACATACAAATATATAGGGAAAATCTTTAAAAATTTTCTTCTCAAGAACCATTGGGCCAAAGAAGTTGACATTTACATGAAAGCTTTCTGACGTAGTGTAGATTCAAGTTTGCAAAAATCGTGGCCTCCAGGGGTAGTTCGGGCCATAATAGGGACTAAGGTTTTACATGCAAATGTATATGGAAAGTCTTCAGATATGGGCCAAGGTGACTCAGGTGAGCGATGTGGCCCATGGGCCTCTTGTTTTTCACTGGCTTTGGTAAAAAAAAAAATACTAAAAAGTACTCACTTAGAAGGTATCCTTTATTTTGTAATTGCCTGGCAGCACATTTAGTCTGCACATATTTTTGAAATTAATTGGTCAAAAATGCAGTGTCTTCTTTAGACCATTTCACTGTGAAAAAACAAACAAACTTTGTTTCACATTTTTAACCCATAGTGTGATAGATGTAATTATATCATAGTGGTATTATTTGGACGTACTTTGCCGAAATAGTAGTCAGGTTTTGATACAGAGTGCACGAGCCGGAGTTGGGTGCACTCTGTATCAAACCCTGACTACTATTTTGGCATGGTACATTCAAATAATACCACCATTATAATTATTAAGCTGACTGTTGTACGTCGACAATTTAAGTTAAATTCTCAATCCCAAATCTGTTTGCAAACATTAATCTAAATGAAAATTTTCTTGATCATTTCTTACAAGAAGAAATTTAATGATGACTCCAATGTACCATTTGATGTTATGTTGAAAATTTGGTTATTGTTCAGTTTAAACAATTGTTACAGAGTTTTTCTTTAAGATTATTGTCAATGATATCAGTCTTGGAATTCCCCCTCCAAATTTTTGACAATATTGTATGAAAACTACATTTATATACTTCACAAGATGTGTTTGTGAAACACAAATGCCCCCGATAATGGCCAATTCCAAATATAGCCAAGCTAGGTCACAAGGACAAATATCGTGGTACCAGTAGAAAGATCTTGTCACAAGCAATGTTCATGTGCAATATGAAAGCTCTAATATTTACCATTTAGAAGTTATGACCAATGTCAATTTTTAAAAAGTAGGTCAAATATCATGGTCAAAAGGATTAGTACCAATGGAAAGGTCTTGTCACACAGAATACTCATGTGAAATACCAAAGTTCTATCATTTACTGTTCAAAAGTTACTGGGTATTAACAAGGTTAAAGTTTTCCAAAAGTATGTCAAACTCCAAGGTCAAGGTCACAGGGTCAAAAATGTTGGTACCCACGGAAAGGTCTTGTCATAAGGAATACTCATGTGAAATATCAAAGCTCTAGCACTTACTGTTCAAAAGTTATTAACAAGTTAAAGTTTCAGACAGAATTACAGAATGACAGACAGGGTAAAAACAATATGCCCCCGATCTTCGATCTCGGGAGCAAAGAAATATATTTCTTAATGTAAAGGTGTTTGTGGCATAATGTTGGACTGATGTTTTCAGGAATGGAAATTTGCTCCCTAGCATGTTCAGCAAAGTTTCAGACAGAATGACAGACAGGACCAAAACAACATGCCCCCCAATCTTTGATCTCGGGGGCATAAAAAATATGATAGAAAAATCCTTTAAAACAAAAATACAGTCAAGCTTAGTTATCTCAAACTCAATGGAAAATTTTTGAGATATCCAAGGTTTTGATATATCGGTAGTAAAATACAGAGAAAAGTTTTTAAAGTGACAGGGACTATATTTAACATAGATATGATATTCAAGATAGCATTGCTTGAGATACCTAGGTTCAATTGTAACTGTTTTGTTAGTAATTTTTGGCTAAGGGCTATTCCAGCAAAAAAAATATGGGGGGGGGGGGAGGCACTTTATTTTTAAGACAGCCACCCATACAATTAAATTTTCCTCTGCTACCACCACCCATACAATTGGATTCTCCCCTGCCACCACCATCCATACAATTCAATGCTTTTCATATTTAACATAACAAATGGATCAACCATATGCTATTTTAGAACTTAATTCTAGTTTATATTTTTAAAAATGCATAAAAATATACACAATAAAATGTCTTTCTTTTTTGTTTCATCGGGAGAAAATTTTTACATATTTTGGTTTCCAATGCAATTTTGGTAGGGGAAAAAAGGATGATCTCAGCATATAAAATGAAAGAAAAAATGCAATTAATTTTGTATACTCTGGAAACATGCGAGTTGTAGAAACCTAGCTCTGTTTTCGTATTATAAACAAACAGTTTCACTAGACTAATGATGTGGGATATTGTCATATCATTTCTGGACTACATGCACGTGCATGTCCTTTTTACTCATGTCATGATCTGGGTGCTTGTTAATAGTTGAAATAAGAAGTTGGGTTTTTTTTTTAATGATAAAAAACTAAATAAAATATGAATATATTATACCACTTTAAATTCAAATTCACATATATTGTTACTCTCTTTATTGCTTTTAAAAGACAATTTGTGTCTTATTACATCAGTTACAATATGTATACATAAAATGGCATTGTATAGCGGTGTTCAAGCAAGCAACGGAGATCTTTTCAACGAGTTAGGTTTAAAGTGCAAGACAGATATTTCCCTAAATTACAAAGTGTATGCATATATTGTTTATTCACCAATCAAGGGCCCTCGGGGGGCATGTACAGGTTAACAAGCAATTAATTATAGCAACGAAAATAAATAATTGTGACTTTTCCCCCTACAATCTCTCGTACAGGAAACTCGCGAATATTCCATTTAAAATTTCAGTCCCAAGAATAATCTTTACCTGATTTATATCGCAATCAGGCAAATTTTCCACTCTGTTAAACGTAATGGTATACCAGGTGGGAGATTTCATATCCGAATTACCCCGCACATATCAAAGTCTGTCGAAATTCACACCTTCAGAAACAATGGAAACAGGATCCCTGATCCTTGGGTTTGTTAAATAAACAACTCGGGTTTTGGTAATTAACCTCACACGACGCTGCATGTTAATTACACGTTAACCAATTGATAGCTTTGGTATAATAATTGATTCTGAGTGCCGATTAAACAAGATCACTGCCGAACTTATTACCTGTGCATTTTAAAACGAAAGTGTTAGGGGCGATAATTCCCAGAATAGTCATGCTGGACTGAAATCGAAAGTAGAATCGCGTTGTAATCGAAAAAAATGTACAGTCGTTTCATAAAGGTGAAATTACATGAAAAGGTTGTAAAACTCATGATCGTTGGTTGCGTTAGAGAGGTGGTCGTTTAGGACAGGTACAATAGGTTGGGTAACGCCTTGGAGGGGGAAGTTTTACGATAACATTGAGTTATCTGCCCATGTATCAATACTTTTTCCGTACTTAATGTAGGATGGCTTCGCTTTTCTTCTTCTTTTGTAATAAAAGAAACGTAACGCGATACGTTTTCATTTTTATCATAATTCACAGGCACCCATCTTTTTTTTATAATCTGGAAGATAACCACCCATACAAATATATTTTCCCAAATCACCCCCACCCATCCAAAAAAATATCGGCTACCGTCCCTCCCCCCATACGTTTTTTGCTGGAATAGCCCTAATGAAATAACCTTAATCATTGCATGATAATACTTTAATCTAAATTTCCATTTGACTTACCGCTGTATCAGTTATCTTTCAAACTCTGTAATGCAAATGATAATCTTTAATTCTTTATGCATAAAAAATATCAGAATTTCCTATAAATGGTATGAATTTCCTTACATTTACAAATATCAATCAATAAGAATTATGATGAAAAAATACTTTTTTCGCAAATGAAAAATAGACCAGTTAGTATAATCCCTCCAAGAAAAGGAGGCAGACCCTGTTAACTTGACCAACAGTGACTACGCAGCCACAACATTGCTTTACTATATACATGTAAATATTTAATTATAAAATACATATTTCATTGAGAGAAAAATCACTTGATGAAAAATTTACTTGATCCATCTCTCATTGCATACAAACTGTGCCAAATTTTAGGGTTTTCTCGGGGCATGAACCCAAAACCTTCCGATCATGAAGCAGCCACTCTATCCACTGTGTCACCATATCCTTCTACCCATGAAACTTTTTAAAATATCTTTTTGAAAAGCAGGATTTTCATTTTCTCTGATATTTTGATTTGAACAACTTTTATTCAATAGTATGAATTTTAATTGATATGGTTTGAGTCAAATAAAGCTACACAATTTTTTTTTTATGGTTACTGTCACAATATTTGATTCCAGGCTGTACAATACCCTTGTGGAGCATCTATTAGTGTATGGAGTGTCACAAGATATATATTGGTGAAACTAAAACTACATCTAGTTTCCCCAATACATTTAATTTATCCTTTGTACAGAGTTTACTTACATTTTTCTTTTTCGAAACTGGATCTGTCTTTGCAGCATCTCCTTGGTGTCTATTAAGAAAATTACTGAAATTAGCCAAACTATGGCTGGCCAAGTCCACATTCAACAAGAGGCCCATGGGACACATCGCTCACCTGAATCACCTTGGCCCATATCTGATGACTTTCCATATATATTTGCATGTAAAACCTTAGTCCCTATTATGGCCCCAACTACCCCTGGAGGCCACGATTTTTGCAAACTTGAATCTACACTACGTCAGAAAGTTTTCATGAAAATGTCAACATTCTTTGGTCCAATGATTCTTGAGAAGAAGATTTTTAAAGATTTTCCCTATATATTTGTATGTAAAACTTTGACACCCCCCCCCAACTTGTGGCCCCATCCTACATCCCCCCCACCCCACCCCGGCCATGATTTGAACAAACTTGAATCTGCACTATGTCAGAAAGTTTTCTTGTAAACATCAGCTTTTCTGATTCAGTGGTTATTGAGAAGAATATTTTAACTATATATTTGTATGTAAAACTTCTTTGATCCCCCTTGTGGCCCCATCCTACCCCCGGGGGCCATGATTTGAACAAACCTGAATCTGCACTATGCCAGAAAGTTTTCAAGTAAAAATCAGCTTTCCTGGCTTAGTGGTTCTTGAGAAAGAAGATTTTCCTATATATTTGTATGTAAAATTTTGATCCCCTATTGTGGCCCCATCCAACCCCCCGGGGCCCATGATTTGAACAAACTTGAATCTGCAATATGTCAGGATGCTTTCATGTAAATCTCAGCTTTTCTGGCTTAGTGGTTCTTGAGAAGAAGATTTTTAAAGTTCTTTCCTATATATTTGTATGTAAATCTTTGATCCCCCTTGTGGCCCCATCCTACCTCCGGGGGCCATGATTTGAACAAACTTGAATCTGCACTATGTCAGAAAGGTTTCGTGTAAAAATCAGCTTTTCTGGCTCAGTGGTTCTTGAGATGAAGATTTTTTTTTATCCCTATTGTGGCCCCATACAACCCCTGGGGCCCATGATTTGAACAAACTTGAATCTGCATTATGTCAGGAAAGCTTTCGTGTAAATCTCAGCTTTTCTGGCTTAGTGGTTCTTGAGAAGATTTTTCCTATATATTTGTATGTAAAATTTTGATCCCTATTGTGGCCCCATACAACCCCTGGGGCCCATGATTTGAACAAACTTGAATCTGCAATATGTCAGGAAGCTTTCATGTAAATCTCAGCTTTTCTGGCTTAGTGGTTCTTGAGAAGAAGATTTTTAAAGTTTTCCCCTATATATTTATATGTAAAACTTTGATCCCCCCTTGTGGCCCCATCCTACCCCCGGTGGCCATGATTTGAACAAACTTGAATCTGCACTATGTCAAAGTTTTCCTGTAAAAATCAACTTTTCTGGCTCAGTGGTTCTTGAGAAGATTTTTAAAGATTGTTCCTATATATTTGTATGTAAAACTTTGGTCCCCCCGTGTGGCCCCATCCTACCCCCGGGGGCCATGATTTGAACAAACTTCAATCTGCATTATGTCAGGATGCTTTCATGTAAATCTCAGCTTTTCTGGCTTAGTGGTTCTTGAGAAGAAGATTTTTCCTATATATTTGTATATAAAATTTTGATCCCCTACTGTGGCCCCATCAAACCCCCGGGGCCCATGATTTGAACAAACTTGAATCTGCATTATGTCAGGAAGCTTTCATGTAAATCTCAGCTTTTCTGGCTTAGTGGTTCTTGAGAAGAAGATTTTTAAAGTTTTTCCCTATATATTTATATGTAAAACTTTGATCCCCTCTTGTGGCCCCATCCTACCCCCGGGGGCCATGATTTGAACAAACTTGAATCTGCACTATGTCAAAGTTTTCCTGTAAAAATCAACTTTTCTGGCTCAGTGGTTCTTGAGAAGAAGATTTTTAAAGATTGTTCCTATATATTTGTATGTAAAACTTTGATCCCCCCGTGTGGCCCCATCCTACCCCCGGGGGCCATGATTTGAACAAACTTGAATCTGCAATTTATCAGGAAGCTTTCAGGTAAATTTCAGCTCTTCTGGCCCAGTGGTTCTTGAGAAGAAGATTTTTAAATGACCCCACCCTAGTTTTGCATTTTTGTGATTATCTCCCTTTGAAAGGACATGGCCCTTCATTTGAACAAACTTGAAAGCCCTTCACCCAAGGATGCTTTTGGCCAAGTTTGGTTGAAATTGGCCCCGTGGTTCTGTAGAAGAAGTTGAAAATGTGAAAAGTTTACAGACAGACGGACGACGGACAAAATGTGATCAGAAAAGCTCACTTGAACCTTTGGTTAAAGTGAGCTAAAAATGAATTTTTATTCATTTACAATCCCCAAAAAAATTCCATTTTCTTTTTTCTTTTTTTTTGGTAAAGACGGGTATAAAAGAGTGTCTGCTCTAGTTGAAGAGAATCAACAGCACCTTTTAAATATCAATTGATACTGCCTTAACATGATTATGCCTGTTATTATATTAAAACTGCAACTGTGTTTTCAATTTTACTGTTCAATCAGACTTAGTTTTAATTTGATTCTACATTCAGGTATAGCATACATGTACATGCTGTTAAAATCTGTGAACTGTTCTGAAGATGTCAAAGATACTAAAAATAGAAATTTCAAAGTTGAATGACACTAAATGAATGACAAACAGCATAGTAAATATATACTCTCAAGATTATTCTGATGGTCAAGTAAAACAAGAGCAACGCCAACGTGGCATAATACACCCGTAGATTTTGCTCAAGGAAAACATATTTTAGTGGGATTCATATTTTAGTGAAGTTAGCACTGTCCTCTGTGAGCTAATTCCTTATTATGCTTGTAGAAATGGATATCAAGATATAAAGAGGGATAGCCTTAGAATGCGCTACTTCATAAATATGCTAACGGTTTGGTTTGTATCCTGCCCACAAGGTTTTCCTAATAAGTGATACTACGAATTTGACCTTTGACCTTGAAAAACAATAGGCACCTTCCTCTCATCATGATGATCAAATATACCAAGTTATAATATCCTGGAGCTTCCGGTTCGCTTTGTATCCTGTCCACAAGGTTTTCCTAAAAAGTGATACTACGACCTTGACCTTTGACCTTGAAAAACAATAGACATCTTCCTCTCATCATGGTGATCAAATATACCAAGTTATAATATCCTGGAGCTTACGTTTCGGTTTGCATCCTGCCCACAAGGTTTTCCTAATAAGTGATACTACGACCTTGACCTTTGACCTTGAAAAACAATAGGCACCTTCCTCTCATCATGATGATCAAATATACCAAGTTATAATATCCTGGAGCTTACGGTTTGGTTTGTATCCTGCCCACAAGGTTTTCCTAATAAGTGATACTACGACCTTGACCTTTGACCTTGAAAAACAATAGGCACCTTCCTCTTATCATGATGATCAAATATACCAAGTTATAATATCCTGGAGCTTACGGTTTGGTTTGTATCCTGCCCACAAGGTTTTCCTTTAAAAAGTGACACTACGACCTTGACCTTTGACCTTGAAAAATATTAGGCATCTTCGTCTCATCTTGGTGATCAAATGTACCAAGTTGTAAAGTCCTAGAGCTTATGGTTCAGTCTGTATCCTGCCCACAAGGTCCGGACAGACAGATGGACGACGCCATACCATAATACGTCCCGCCTTCGACGGGCGTATAAAAAAACCTACCAATCTCAGAAAAAACAGAATCATTAGTCGAGTCCGAAATGCAATCAGTTATACCACCTAGTCTGGTAGCATCTGCAAAAAAAAATTGTTGATGGCATAAAAAGGAAAACTAAAACCATGTATTCATGAATTTTTTATATGTATATTATTGTAGCAGTCAGCCAGGTTCGATCGCCAGTGGCTAGATAGCTTAGTTGGTAGAGCACTTGACTAGAGATTCAGGGGGCCCGGGTTCGAATCCTGGTCTGGTCTGTTGCATTTTTTCCCTTCCTGTTACATTAATATCATTGGAGATGAATAAGTAACTGGGTTAATTGGAGATGAATATGTCACAGGGACAATGTGATAAAACTCAAAAATCCCTGGGTGACTTCCTTCTACTTAGGTCAACATCATTTGTATAAGATATGAACAAGTTGCAAAACAAGCAAACTATTATAACATCACATCTAAAGGTTTGATGGTCGATTGTCAGACAAAGTGATATAACCTCAACTTCTTCTTATGATCTATATGAGTTATGACATCACAGAATTAAACTTTTTGCTGACAGACAGACAGACTTACAAATGGGTGAAAGAACAGACAGATAATGCAGTTACTGCAGTAATTTGGCATTTCATAGAAGGCCATAATTAAAACTACAAATATTTTAAAGTATTATAATGTTCAGGGATAATATGTCTGCTCTTTATCTCCTATAGCAACCAGTACTTTGATACAGTCATTAAGGAGACTGTCAATAAATGGGCATAAGGTAGACCACAAAAAAGGTTAATACTAAAGTGTATATTGGGTATTTCTATCAATCTAATATGAGTATAATACCCCTACAAGGCCACACTGAGAAGAAAATAGTTTAACAATTCCAATTAAAATCAATTTGCATTTAAACTATTAAGCGAGTGCTTACCTTTCCCCAGTTCCTTCTCTATGGCCTTGTCAGAATCTACATGAACTACCTGAAAGACAAAACACAATGCTATGAAACTCAGATAGCTCAATCGAAGTCCCAGTCATGCATGTATGTCCCCTGATCATAACTAATCTTTGAGAGAAATATGAACACCCGATCGTTTCCTATTAGAATATTATAAAACTATCATGAATTTTGAAATTTTCTGCCAGTGACCTTAAACTTGTTCTTATGATCCTGGGTCAAGGTCATGATACACCTTTAGGTAATAAAAAATCTTAAAACCATGTACGAGCTTCCAATGATTCTCAACTTAAAGTTATTGATCAAAAAATAATTTTGTTAATACTTTTCTGCTATTGAACTTGAACTTGCCGGAATGACCTTGAGCAAGGTTATAACACACCCTCAGCTCATCTTTATACTAAGTATGAGCTTCCAATGGTTCTCCATTACATTGTTTCAAATTATTAAACAGTATTATCTCTAGTTCTCACATTGTTCTCACATTTTTAAGCTGTCAATGTCAGATACTAGGCTGACTACAACATGTCTTGCAATATTAAGATCTGTACAAATCAAAAGAAAGCAAAAAAAGAAAAAAAATCCACTACACCTTGAAATAGTTTCTCAAATCAGTATGAATTGATTTAATCACAAAAGATATGATGATGTATAATATTAATAAGTATATATGCCAAAACAGCAGAAAATATGCAAATTTGGATAAAAACATGATTTTCAAAAAAAATTATTTCAACACATATGAACAAAAGACTCTGGCAAATTTGAACTCGAGATCTGCGGTTCACCAGCCCAATGCTTTAACCACCAAGCTATGATAATAGACAAACGAATCGATCGATACAAATAAATTTACAAAACATTTAAATTGCCATCTTGTGAGTAGTGTAATAAATAGTATAAGCTTTAGCGTAGAGAGCTACCTTAAGTCAGAGGAGCTGAATTGGGATTTTTAGTGTCAAAATTAGGAAAAATCAACATTTTAGTGCATTGGGAATGGTACCATTTATTGGTACATGTACTAATAAGTTACATGAAAAAACAATCAAATATCACATATTTAACAAGAGGCCCATGGGCCACATCACTCACCTGAGTCATCTTGTCCCATTTTCGAAGATTTTCCCTTCATACTTTGATCCTATTGTGGCCCAAACTTACCCCGGGGAACATTATTTTTACAAACTTGAATTTGCACTATGCTATGTCAGAAAGCTTTCATATAAATGTCAACATTCATAGTAAAGTGGTTCTTGAGAAGATTTTTAATGATTTTCCCTATACACTTTGATCCCCTATTGTGGCCCTATCATACCCCTGGGGCCATGGTTTTAACAAACCTGAACCTGCACAATGTCAGAAAGCTTTCATATGAATTTCTACTTTACTGGCAAAGTGGTGCTTAGGGAAATTTTTTCCCCACTATACTTGCACATAAAACTTTGATCCCCTATTTGTGGCCCAATCCTACCCCCAGGGCCATGATTTTTACAAACTTGAATCTGCACTATGTCAGGAAGCTTTTATGTAAATTCCTACTTTCCTGGCCCAGTGGTTCTTGAGAAGATCTTGAAAGATTTCCCCTATATATTTGCATATTAAACTTTGATCCCCTATTGTGGCCCCATCCTACCCCCAGGGCCATGATGTCAACAAACTTGAATCTGCACTATGTCAGGAAGCTTTCATGTAAATTTCTAATTTCCTAGCCCAGTAGTTCAAGAGAAGAAGATTTTAACAGATTTTCTCTATATATTTGTTTGTAAAACTTTGATCCTCCTTTGTAGCCCATCCTACCCCCAGGGGCCATGATGTCAACAAACTTGAATCTGCACAATGCCCGGAAGCTTTCATGTAAATTTGAACTTTCCTGGCATAGTGGTTCTTTAGAAGAAATTTAAAAATTTTCCCCATAAATTTGAATGTGAAACTTTGATTCCCTATTGTGGCCCCATTTAAACAAACTCAAAACTACATTATGTAAGGAAGCTTTCAGGTAAATCAGTTTCTCTGGCCCAGTGGTTCTTGAGAAAAAGAATTTCAAAGATTTTCCCTATATATATGTATGTAAAACTTTGACCCCATATTGTGGCCCCATCCTACCCCCAGGGGTTATGATTTTAATAAACATGAATTTCCACTATGTCAGGAAGCTTCACTGGAAAATTCAGCTCTTCAGGCCCAGTGGCTCTTGAGAAGAGGATTTTTAAATGACCCAACCCTACTTTTGCATTTTTGTGATTATCTCCCCTTTGAAGGGGGCACGAGCATTCATTTAAACAAATTTAAAAGCCCTTACCCAAGGATGGTTGTTGCCAAGTTTGATTGAAATTGGCCCATTGGTTCTGGAGAAGAAGTCGGAAATGTAAAAGTTTACAGACGACAGACAACCAGAAAAGCTCACTTGAGCTTTCAGCTCAGGTGAGCTAAAAATGTTAAACAGGAAAATATTGTAAGTTATGTAGACACTTGGAGGGATAATACGGAAATATATAGGGTTATTATAAAATGCATATTGGCCGAGGTGTAGGATGAGTCAAATATGCAATATTTTCAAGGACCCATATACTTCCATATAACCTCTCTGAGTGTCTGCGTACTGATATTTTCGATGAAGTAACAATTGCTTAGTTACATTAAGATGTCATCTGATGCTTATGTGACGTCAGTTATTGGGGTCCTTGCGAGGTCAAACATGTCAAGTGAAAGCAACATCTAAAATTTGATATTGGTCAGTAGGGTATATAGGTAACGGTATATTGATTTGATATCGAGTTAGTTTGTCATGTGGAGGGGGCATAATAACAATGTCATGTCAGTAGGCAGCATTATGGTTTTAAAAAGTATTCTTCTGGACCCTGGTATATTTGTTTCTAATCTTAATTTTGTCAGCTCATGTCATAAAGATATTGATTATGACTCTTCTTACCATAGTTCCTGACTCTCGTGACTGTAGAAGAAAAATCTCAGCTTTCATTCTTTTCTCTGCCACTGCCTTTGTTATCTTCTCCCCAGCATACTAGAGGAGAAAATCTCATCTTGAATGTGCTGTAGTACTAAACACACCAGACCCTCTATAAAAATTAATATTAGTGATGGGAATCGGTGAGAATTTTATGATCGATGATTGGTTTACTGTAACTAACTAATTATCGATTATAATCGGATATAGAGAAATTCTATAATAATTGTACATATGTACCGAAAAAGTGTAAATAAATATTTTCTACGTTTATATTTGTTGTTTCTATAGCTGAGAGAATGTAAGTGAATATTTTCTGTGTGTATTTTTTTTATTCTTTTAATTACATATATAAAAGTCGCCAAAAACAGATATCGTTTGCTTCAGTTACGGCCTGTATATCAAAGTTAAATGTCATTAACTGACGATGATCCTGCTTAATTAAAATATAATTAGGGCCTAACGTTCAGCAAAGCAAAATGAGGAAAGAAATTCATTTTATTAAAAACAAAATTATAACAGAAAATTAAAAGAGATTCATTGTCACCAACTGAAAACACGATACGCACGTGCGGAGTAACAGTGAGCTTTGAAAGCGGTTTTTTATTTGCGTAATTCACACATGGCTTTGCTAGTATCAATATATATTCTCATTGATAACGGTGCTCCGTTTATATATGCCTGAATCAAAGTACGTCTATCTCAGTATCTGACCAAGCGAACATGCTTTATTCCCCGTATATGGATACTTTCTCTTTCGAGTGCGCCGCCATTACGATAAACAAAACTTTTGGTTACTAGATCGGTCACGGCAGGAATATTCTTCAAAAACTACAGTAGCTGAGAAACAAAATCTAAAAACCGATTGATTGGAATTAAATTTTCATAATCGAGCGCTTAGAATTTGCCAACAATCGACTGATTTTTGATTATAATCGATGATTGGAACACCACTAATTAATATAGAAATGCAATTTCCACAGTAGGTAATACTAAGGCACATAAATTTTGTGATACAGTACACTTAGATTATACTGAGTGCAAATGTATACACTTGTGTTTCCTTAACCTTCTTTTTTTTTTCTACGTGTATCATTTTATTTTTTAACATGAAATATATGCTTTATGCATTATTTCATAATGCTACAGCTACATTGTATATAAATCAATATTTAAAAGAACGAATTCAAAAATGTGTATTTTATAAACCGTCACATTCCTTTATGTTCTTCTGTTTGTATTCCTCAATATACAGTCAGTGTAAGCGACATGATAACAAAAAGAATAAGAAACATCTCATATTTGAGTTACAACAGGAAAGAAAATAGTACCTTTAGGCGAGTCTAATAATTATATACTTGATATTAAACTGTCCTTGTCTATGCCTGTTTCGCAAAAAAACATTAGCCTCAGAATCTGGTGACATCCTTCTTTTCTAAATAAAACATCAATGTCAATAAATATATATGTGTGTGCGTATGTCATTTTCATAAAAATTTTCCAATTGTACAGTTTATCAAATTTTCTTCCATGGCACAGTTTAAATTAAACTGTAAGGTGAGAATGTTTGCTGACCATTCATTTCTCTAATATATTTACTATGTAGAACACTTTGCATATACAGTGAATGTACTTCTTAATCTTCCGGTCTGTAAATCATTTTTTAAATATATACAGTACATTAATAGATAGCAAGGATAAGAGCAACATGGTTGAAACATGATGCTTAAATAAAAATTGGCAGGTCCAACTTTAGCAAAAACATAGTCAAAATTCCACCTCAAATATTCTTTATCTTGCCCACATTTAGGGGCTGTCAGGTTCTTAAATATGACTAAAAAATTTGATTTAAGAACTTTTCAATTCCGCTTTTTAAAAAAAAATGATTTTCATGGATTTATTCAGTCTTAAATCAAAAGATGGCAAGGAAATCGAAGTGTTATTACACCTGATCGTCTTAAATTAATGACGTAGTTAAAGACAAAACCATCGCTGTAGAGTGTAATATGTCTGTAACAACTAAAACATTCAACTGAAATCACTTCATCCAAGGTAAAACATTTTTTCAACATAGAGTGCTATAACTAGAAATCTTATTTCTAGACCAGAGCCCTAGTGTAAGCATATGTCATTA